>NC_051180.1:149861576-150101575 GCF_013339695.2 Rhipicephalus sanguineus
ACCTCACTGCACTTGTCCCATTTTGTTGATTGAATTTTTATTGAATTTTCAAATGCCTTCGACCGCGTGCCTGATAAACGACTAACAATAAAAATACGTAATCTCGAACTTGACTGCGAAACAATACGATGGCTTTAGGAATTTCTAAAAAATCGTTCTCAGGTGGTTACATTAAATGATTATATATCCAGACCAACACTTGTTAAGTCTGGTGTCCCTCAAGGTGCACTAATACGTCCGCTTTTATTTTTAATATGTATTAATGACATAGCATCAAATATTAATTCAACAATTCGCCTTTTCGCAGACGATTCCATTATATACAGAGAAATAGCTGGTCCTAACGACGTCATAGCTCTATAATCTGACCTTCATAAGCGAAAACAATGGTGCAGCAGATGGCAGATGCAAATTAATATATATATATATATATATATATATATATATATATATATATATATATATATATATATATATATATATTATATATATATATATAAACGCAGAAGTACGATATAGCATAATGAAGGATGGGCGTAAGCCTCGCTGTTTCGACAGTGCTCGCGAAGTGTAGCTGGCTGGATATTTTCATATATCACACCTATTTACAAGGTGTGATATCCAGTTGTTGTAGGGCTTTGGGAAACTCAGACCAACCGCGACATGAACCATATAGAATCTTGAACAGATAATAGGGAAAACCTGTAAGTATCCTTGAAATATTGAACATTTATCTTTCATATGTGGCACGAAAATAGGCAAAATACAGACATTTGGCAATACTTACCGAACCAAATATTTAACCTGCAATCTTGAAGCTATCGCACACGATTGTAAGTCATAAACTAGCCCGTCTGTTCATGAAATGTGAAATCTGTGCTTTTTTTGTGTGTGCCACCAGGGAAGCAGTGAAACTTTCTAAGGAGTTAAAAACACGGCTCTTTAAACGGAATAAAAACGAAGATGTAATAATTAAGATTTTGCTCCTTAAATAACACTAAAATACTTTCCCTACAGTGCCACTGAGAACCGCCATTTAGCAAAATTGCAAACTTCATTACTGATGTTCTTTTAATGGGGTCCTGAACCAACGCTTGTGCTTGGTGAAAAAAACACATACAACGCGAAGCACACACTGCTGTAAACAGCGTAGCCAAGTCTTCCAATCTATTGCGGCAAGAATATTTCACAAGCGGAGCGCAATGTTGCCAGTTTTTCAAGCGAACTCTATTCAAGCAGAGACCCGTACACTCTTTTCGAAGGGCCATCACAGAAAAAATTTTCCGTCCAACAACACATTGTTGCTATAGCCCGATAGCGATCTGGAGCGGTTTTCAGATTACATATAAATCTTCACTGAGCTCTAGTGCGCAAAGATTACACCCTAGCAACACTAGCGCGCAGGAGAATAATACCGGGAAAAAGCGACCACGTTTTATGACGCGCGTAGAAGGCGATGACGCACGTGACGTAACTTCTTTCGCCTTTGTCATCTATTCCTGTCTGTCTTCCAGCTCACTCGTAGGAGTGAAATAAGAGAGAAACCTCGTAAAGCGTGCCGCAAGTCCCTCTAAGTCCGATGTTACTTGACGAATTCGAAAAGAAAAAATTACGACGATCGATTTGCGAGACAGTAAACTCCGATGTAGAGGTCAATCGATCGTTCTCAGAAAAGTGCTTTAGAACCGCTTTATTTTCCCCCCTTAAAACAACGGATGTCGCCATACCTTTGCTAAAACGCGTATTATCAATAATTTCCAAACAATAATAAATGCGCAACTTCAGTGTTTAACATTACCCATGTGTCGAGAAAGAAACTAATCGAAGAAGATGCCATCTACAGACGTCAAAATATACAATGAGTAAGAAATAAAGCGGAAGGCACGAACGTTATCAAGGTTAGTGCGGTAATATTCAATTTTCGACGGTGTGCATGGAAGCGCAGAATGAAAGATGAGGACATGGTATTTAATTTTGCTTTTAGGCGTGAAAAGCGCGATATTATTATGAGGTATACGATAGGGGGGACTCTAGAGTAATTTCAACCAGTCGGGGTTTTTTTTAACGTGTACATAAATCGAAGTAGACGGGGTGTTTCTGCAATTCGCCTCCTTTGAAATGTGGTTGCCATGGCAGGTAATCGAACGCGCGCCCTCGAGACAAACAGCGAGAAACAAGCTAGCATACCACGGCGTGTATACGAACGACGCGGTGAGTACACGCAACCATTAATGCGCGATAGGTGTGGGCAACAGAACACGTTCGTAAAGAGCCAAGTAGTCTTTCTTAAGTTTACAAGGCGAGCTTACAAATCTATTTTCTATGCATATCTGTGCCGACGTGTTACCTGCCTTTTCCCTGTCTTTTTATCCATGCCGCTGAAAATTAACCGCTCCCCTCGCGACAGGCAAGGTCGCGCAGGTGACCAAATATAGACACGCCCATGCCGCGGCGTTGGTCTGAGAGGTCCTGAATAATACACCACCCTGCGTCATCAACATGCGCAAGCGGTAAAATGGTATAGGCGCCCTGTGCAGGTCAGGCGGGCGCTGCGGCTCCTCGATTAACGAAGTGCCACTGACTCTCGCCGCTCGGGCTGACAGCAAACAAGCGGCGTATTTATTGATGAGTGACGCGCACAGCTTTCATCTCTGGTATGACAGCCTCCCAGCAATTCATGCCTAGACCGCAGTAGATTCAGAATCAGGGATCCCTTAACAAACTTAGTTCATTCGATGCCATGTCAAGTCATTTATGAGCTGCAGTTCCACTCTGGGAGGATGCTGGTTAGGGTCGGTTCGTATCTGAAAACTATGTCGAGGGACAGTATATGCGCACGGAGGTCGACGCGGTTTTTTTCAAGATCGATCGAACGATGAGTCATATAAAACCTTCGCCTTATTGAATCCAGCGGTACAATAAATATGCGGAAACGAGCTTTCGCTAGTGCAGTAGAAATTGTTTTGTGACACGCAGCGATATATGTTGTAACCTTCATACAGCCTTGAACAGAATAAATGATGCAGAGATATCCTTGACCATTACGCATGCCTATCAAGCCTCTTTGACAAAACGTGGGCTGCGTGTACCGTCCTCGCAATATTAAGGGTTCCCAGGAAATTAGGATTCTTTCGCATAAACATTGATGATTACTCCAATTAAAAAGCTAAAATTTGTGTGCATCACGTGCAGCATATTTTAACCTTTCATTTGCAAATTATCGAACGTTTACAGGCAGTGACCTCTCAACACGTGTTTCGTTGGAAAAGCAACCCCTCAGCCGCGTTGGCAATGATGGCGATACAAGAAAAGCTAATGCAGGAATATTCTTGCTCACAGTTACGCAGACTCCAGAGACAACATTAATTGTTTCGCCTTTATAATAAAGCATAAACCCATGAACCCACCCACTTTAAAGCGCACGTCGAGACACGAGCTATCTCACGACGCTGCATACACGCACTATCAATCACGAGGTTTTGATCAGTAGTCTGCACAGCGGTATATCTAACAAGCTGTTTCTTGAGAAAACATCAGGAAAGAGCTGTTTGTGAGCGCAAAGTAAGAAATGTGGCAGAGTTCACTCGCACAGGTGCGCTGACGCAAACTGAAGATGACTACGACCAGCAGAGATAACGGCTCGGTTAAGAGTTTCTACTCCGACGTAAACACGGGAGCCAACAGATGGAGGCACGCTGAGGAGTTAAAGCTACCTTTTCTATATTTATACAACTTTTATTGCATTTATATATTACAAGTATTTAGCGATTGTTTTTTTTTCTTATTCGTGAAGTGCATTTGCGGCGTCTACATAGCGGCGCAATATACTTGAAAATTTGCAACTTAAAAGCGGAAACGAAAACACAAGAAACACAAAGGCGAACAGGGGAGGACGCGTGCTCGCCATTCCTGGCTCATTCGCTTGTTACTTGTGTTTTTTGCGCTTCTAAGTAGAATCATGAAACTTTACAAACTCGCCAAACTATATTGTTCAAAACATTGCAACCAGCCCTTAGAATATACGATTTCTTTAAGTAGCGAGAAGCTTTGAAAAAGACGGTAATTCCTAATAAAGTTAGTATTTGCATCTGTTAGCTTTACCCTAATCTGTTAACCTAATAACGTGACTAAGAGTGCGCGCATTCGAGAAATGCAGCGAAGCTTGAAGCATTATCTGCTTCCTAGTGAGACGCTAAATGTTTACCGAAAAGACAACAAGCATGAACGCAAGTTCCTTTTTCTCTTTAAAAGTGTAGGCTCCGCAAAACGAGCAGCGTTCTTTCCGGTACTGTGAAAATCGCGTCAAGCGAGCGCTATGGCACTCGAATGAGCAAAGATAAGATAGCTGCCTGCATTGCTTATGTTTGCTATTACGCTATCATTTCTGCACAGCATCAGTAAAAACACATTTCTGCCAACAAGATAAGAGCGTGAAATCGTATGCCCCTTACTTTTTCACCGCGTGCCTGTACTCTTTCTCACATTCGGGACGCACCGCAGAAGAACGAAACAATGCAAGCTCATCAGTGATAAAAAACATCTAACACCGGTGCCATACGGTCACATTTGATCGCGATCGAGCGAGGTTCGGATCGAATTATGTGATCGCGATTGTCTCCTTTAAGTCGCGTTCACACTTGTCCTCGAAGGTGGCGCAAGCGGCAAAACTTACCGGAAGTTGGAAACTCACCGGGGCAGGGGCGTAGCCAGAAATTTTTTTCGGGGGGGGGGGGTTCTACCATACTTTGTGTATGTTCGTGCGTGCGTTTGTATGTGTGCGTGTATATATACACATGCAAAATTGAAAAATTTCGGGGGGGGGTTTCCGCCCCCCCCCCCCCCCTTGGCTACGCCCCTGCACCGGGGGCTTCGTCGCCTAAGCGGCCGGAGAACCAGGCGGCGAGCCCGACGCGAAAAATCCGGTCCGAGACCGATTTTTCCGCCACGCGAACGTGGATCGGCTTTCCGCTTCACGGGAACCCGTACTTTGGCTGCACTAGCTTAAACCACGTCATATAAACAACGGCCGGCCGTGAAATCAACATGGTGGATCGGCGCATCGTCGCAATAGCAAACTACCATCGCAGCGCGACAAAACTCAGAGCCTCGAAAAGGACGCGTTCCCCCAAAGCCTGGTTTAGATTTAGATTTCCGAGAAGCCTGGAATTCGCAGAAGATGAAGCTGCGACGAGCCGATGAGCCCCAACGTATCTCGCTTTTGCACAACCGGATGAATGCGCCGCCGCCGCTGCTGGCGCTCCTACTTATGTAGTTTCTGCCGGTGTATCTCCCGAAACAACGGTTTGAAAAGGTGAAAGCTATTTCTTTTCCGTGTTTTGCGTGTATTACATGAATTCGGTAAGAAATTAAATGCTCAGGAAACGAGCAAAACGGAATGACTTCTCGGCGGCGGCGGCGTCGGCGTGCAGGAGGGGCAGAACAAATGTGAACATTTTCGATGCGTGCGAACATGGTTTTCCGGCCGCTGTTATGTTTTCGCTTTCTCTTCGCTTCTTAAGTGTGAATGCCCCATTACGCAAACTGCAGAAGAGAGCCAATCACTGTAGAGAAATGCGATACCTTCAATGTAGCTTACCGCGATCAACAGTGAACTGTGTGACACCGGTATAAGCCAAATAGAAATTCCTGTCAAAATATTATATAAAGCAAGTTATTCACGTTTGCAGTTTTTAAACTGATTTTTTCAAATTCAGGTGCCCGCTCCACAATCCATTGGTGCGCAAGAAGGGCAGAACGTGTCTAGCATATACAAGCAAAGTTTGCAACTGTGTGCAGCTCACGACACTAGACGGTTTCGTAATACTCTAAGCCAGGGGTCACCAACCTTTCGAGGCGGTTCGCGTAGTTGCATGAAGCGGACACGGAGGGCGCCGGAGAGCAAATCCAAGAGGGGTGGGGGGTCTTGCAGGCTAATAGAGAAAATGCGGCTAATTGAAAATAATGTATAAAACTAGACTACAAATGTTTATTTTCAGCACGCATGTGACAAGGTTACTATTTACAAAGATAGGTTGCAAGCGAAAAAATACGAACTTTCCATTCGGTTTTTGGTGTTAAGGCCTTGTTCGCCCCCTATCGTGTCCGCGGACAGGCGGCGTGTCGACACAAAACTCGAGCCAGGTCACCATCAGATTTACTCGCGTACGGCGAGAGTCGCCCATTGGGTTGGGGGGGGGGGGGGTGAGGGAGTAACCTTTGACACACAGTTCGAGATTCATGGACGAGTTCCTTCCCTGACCTGGCATTTCCATAAGGAAGCTTTATTCCCCCTTTCTTGGACCTTTGCAACGAAAGGAAGTGAATACATCATTCGGCTAAGTGTGAAGATGGGAGACAATTAATGCCAACTGGAAGCGATCTTTCTTTGTTCCTGTCTAACCCCATTTCAGTTCAACACTACCATGTCGGCCTTCAGATAGGAAGTGCCAAGGAGAGGGAGGGGGGGGCTTTGACGTCGTGCCGGGGGTCGCACAATACTACCCCGCGGGCTGTCGAACACGGCTCTAAAGGATTACGCCACAGGACCCCACGTCGCAAAGGAAGGGTAAAGCACTTTCTCGCACAACCGACGCTACGTGACGCTCGTTGTCGATAAGGTACGTCCTATTCGCACACCAGTGCTACGCCGGCTACTGCTAACAGATTAGTGGTAAATCTTTATAATGGCCATTTGAGAAGTTGTGTTGCACGAGGACACTAGGAACCGTGCCTACTGTTTTCTTACTGACCAGCTTATCTTGCCAGTTAAGCCGGCCAAGAAGGCGAGCTTCAAACTCGGTATCACAACAAGATCGCGTGCGTATGTGTCATCTTCGTGAGCTGGTTTCAGCAATCGATAATGCGACTATTCCAGCACGTAATCAGAAAACGGATGGGCGGAGGTCTCGCGAAAACGGTCTAGATAAAGAACGAATCGGCCGTACAAGTTAATGGGAAGCACTGTAGATCAAACCGACGAGGCATGCGAATTGCAGTCTGTTCAGTTGCGTTCCCAAAAGCTCCTGCTACGCATTTATTAGACTCGCAACAATATACAGTGGAATCTCGTTGATACAATTCTGCGTATTACGTTTCTCGGCTAATACGTTTTTCTTTTTAGTCCCTATCAACGTCCCTTGGAAATAATGCATTTTCATACGTTTAATACGACCACCATTTTGCCAAAAATTGGAAAACGACGACTGCGAAAATGGATCATGACCGATATATCTACAAATTCTACGTTTATTATTTGATGAAGCAGCGCACAAAACGACAAATTCACGCACACATAAAATGACACAAACACAAGCGCTGTAGCGCTTGTATTTGTGTAATTTGATGTGTGAGTGAATTTGTCGTTTTGTGCGCTGCTTCATCAAATATTATGGCTCACCAACTAGTCCATCAGTACATATGTAAGTTTATTCTTCAGCCTACTATAGCTGAAACCGCGTTCCTACAAGCGAGAGCCGCTGAGGATGCAGCAGCGTCGGTTTTGGGGCTATGAGACCGCTGCCAGGCGCCGCCGCTGCGTCAAATTATGAAAAGAAGAAAGTGCAGCACAAATTTACCAGCTACTTCAATGTTTCTCAGTAAAAGTGAGTTGCTGACGGAGTATGCGTATTTTGCTCCTTTTTTAAACATCTTTGGTTAATACGATTTTTGCTTATCACGTTTTTTTTCGGTTCCCGTGAAAAAAAAAAAACATATCAGCGAAATTCTACTTTACTATACTTTTCATTTAACGGCACGACAACCTCCATAGCTTTACTTATTCATGTATATATATCACTGCCTTCAAAGCCCGAAATGGTTGCACAAGAGAGTAGCAACAGTATACACAATGACAACAACAAAAATAACATGGTTGATCATAGCAATCGATATGGCACGAAAGTGAAAAGCTTCCTCACAGAAATAATGTATCGTTTATTCTACATTAATACAAGAGAGCTTGCACAGTGCCTATTGGTGTTTGGCAGCTGTATCACAGTTTCACGTGGATCCTGACCACTGAAGTCCATCATCATCAATAAACCTTTTTGGTAACTGAAGTAGTGAACATACACCTGGACACAGTATACAGTAAATCCCGTGCAAGAACGATATCAACTGACACATAATAAACACTGGTTCTCGATATGCACTCATTCATATCAGGAAATAAGCGCCAATGTGTGCGCGGCCCATTAATAAGGTAACCTGCACCTGTGCTTACTCATGCACTACCACACAGCGCTTGAGGAACGCGAGAAGCAGAGCTCGTACCTGTTGTAACTTCAGAACCAGGGCATGCTTTTCGAATCCTTTATTCAGGCATGCCAACGGGCAGCCTCAAAACAGCACAACGAACCACTAACGTAGGGCACACGCCCATATATACAAGTGGCTCCAGGTTACACATGCGCAGTGGCGACCATTCACTTATCACCGCAACCTGACAACCACGACACGTGTAGCCTATCGCGGTTTGAACACAACACTCCCTTTCTGACAAACTTTAAGTACGGCTACTATAGCCCCAGCGATCAGGCGCCCGGCGTTGTCGGGTGCTTCTTCGGAGCGTAGTCATGTCCGGTTGCGGCATACGCTCCGTGCTCGACTGCTGTTGTGTAATCGGTGGCAGCGTCGTCGTCGAAGTAGTTGGGTCCCGTTCTTCGGGCACATGCGGCAGCTCGAACTCGTCGTCCACAGCTGGCTCTTTCTCCCGTTCCAGAAGGGAGTGGCGCAAATGATCGGCATGCACATATCGCACACGATTTCCCACCAACACTAAGTATGTGCATATTGATTTTACCTGCAACACTCTACCCGGTAACCACCTTACAGTCTCTCCGCGCACCGATCGTACCAGTACGCACTCATTCATCGCAAAAGAACGAAACACTGCGCGCCGCTTGTCAGCGGATGTTTTCACTTTCTCTGCTTGGTCAGTCAACACACCGTTCACATCTGGTCGTAGCAACGATAAGTGGGTCCTCAGCTTCCGTCGCAGAAACAATTCTGCTGGTGATTTCCCAGTGAAAGTGTGGGGGGTTGTGCGGTACGAGAACAAGAAATTATCTAGGCGATGTTGTAGTGACCTGTTTGTACCTTTCCTTTCGTCATCCATTAACTGCTTTAGCAGAGCCTTCTTAGTTGTTTGCACCGCTCGCTCGGCCGCTCCATTAGATTGCGGATGATACGGTAGGGGTGAGCGTATGTTTCACGCTATTCGCTTTCAGGAAAGTTAGAAATTCCGCTGCGCGGAACTGAGGCCCGTTATCAGTAACCACTTCCACAGGCAACCCGTGCGACGCAAACCATGAACGCACAGCCTCGACTGTTTTCGCAGCCGTTGTCGACTGCATACACTTAACCTCTATCCATTTGGAAAAAGCATCTACTGCAATAAGAAACATTTGCGATTCTTTTTCCGCAAAATCCAAGTGGACTCGTTGCCACGGGTGTTCACAAACTTTCCATGGAAACAACGGAACTGGCTGCGCTGCAGGAAGTACTGTCTGACAGATACTGCATTTGCGCACCGCCTGTTCAAGGGCATAAAACTAAAGTAATGTGGAACAATCTTGGTAGAGAACAGCGCTTTGCGATAGGTGGCGAGACGCTGGAAGTTGTAAAGGAGTACGTCTACTTAGGACAGGTAGTAACCGCGGAGCCGAACCATGAGAGTGAAATAACTAGAAGAATAAGGATGGGATGGGGCTCATTCGGCAAGCATTCTCAAATCATGAATGGTAGTCTACCACTATCTCTCAAGAGGAAGGTATATAACAGCTGCATCTTACCGGTACTTACCTACGGAGCAGAAACCTGGAGACTTACAAAGAGGGTTCAACTTAAATTGAGGACGACGCAGCGAGCGATGGAAAGGAAAATGATAGGTGTAACCTTAAGAGACAGGAAGAGAGCAGAGTGGGTCAGGGAACAAACGGGGGTTAAGGATATCATAGTTGAAATTAAGAAGAAGAAATGGATATGGGCCGGGCACGTAGCACGTCGGCAGGATAACCGGTGGTCATTAAGAGTAACTGACTGGATTCCAAGAGAAGGCAAACGCGTGAGGGGAAGACAGAAAATTAGGTGGGTAGATGAGATTAAGAAGTTTGTAGGTATAACGTGGCAGCAGAAAGCACAGGACCGGGTTGATTGGCGGAACATGGGAGAGGCCTTTGCCCTGCAGTGGGCGTAGGCAGGCTGATGATGATGATGATGTTCAAGGGCATCGTCGATACCCGGCCACCAGACCATTGACCGTGCAACAGCCTTCATTTTTCAGATCCCGAGATGCTGTTCGTGCAAGAGTGCTAGTACTACAGTCTTCAAGCTTTCAGGAACAACAACCCTGTTATTCCAAACAATACAGCCCTCGTCCACCGTGAGCTCAAATCGGCGAACCCAAAACGGTTGCAGTTCCGCACTGACAGTCTTTGGCCAACCTTGCCATATCCTATTTCGCACAACTCGCAGCAAACTGTCACACCCTGTTGCACGCTCAATGTCTTTCGCGGTCAGCGGCAAATCTGACAACGTGGAAAAGTAGCAAATTGTGTCCTCCTCATGCCCCCCCCCCCCTCCGACAACGGTAGCCGTGACAAAGCATCAGCATGCGATATGGCGGAGCCTGGCCTATGCGTAATTTTGTACCGATAGTCTGCTAGAAATGTCAGGCATCTGTGCACCCTGGCAGTTGCCACGGCACCGCAATGTCGGTGTGGGTCGAAAAGAGCCGTCAGTGGTTGGTGATCCGTTAAAACGTTGAATGCCCTGCCATATAGATACTTGTGGAATTTTCTTACTCCAAATACTATGCTCAGTGCCTCGTTTTCTATTTGTCCGTAGTTCCGCTCAGACACTGACAGCGATCTTGAAGCGAAAGCGATAGGCTTCTCTTGGCCGTTCACGACATGCGATAGTACGGCTCCTAGGCCATACTCTGAAGCGTCACACGTGAGCTGAATTTCTTTTGCCACATCATATATTTCTAACACACTTTCATCCATCAACAACGTTTTACACTTGTTGAACGCGTCGTCACATAGTCGGGACCAGTGCCACTTGGTTTCCTTGCGCAGCAAGCCATGGAGAGGCTCCAGTACTGTAGCTACATTTGGTAAAATTTTTGCGTAAAAATTGACCAGTCCCAAAAATGCCTTTAGTTGCGTGACATTGTCTGGCTTGGGTGCATTCTTTCTCGCCCTTACTTTGTCACTGGTAGGGTGCAACCCATTTCCATCAACTTCGTGCCCCAAGTAGGTTACTCTTTTTTTAAACAAGCTGCACTTTTCCGCGTTGACCTTGATACCGTATTGGCTTAGGCGCATGAGCACTTGTTCAACTCTTTCACGACACTGCTCGTAGCTAACTCCCGCTATGATGACATCGTCAAGATAGCAAGCCGTGCCTTGCAAGCCCCTCGGGACTTGGTCCATTACCGCCTGAAATGCGGCTGGTGCACAGGCTACACCATAGGGCAGGCGCCTGTACCGGAAAAGGCCCATATGCGTGTTAATGGTGAGCAGTTCCTGAGCGTGCTCATCTAATTCCAGTTGCAGATACGCCTTACTCAGGTCAAGAACTGAAAACACAGCTCCACCTTGCAACGTGGTGAATATATCTTCAGGCAGCGATAGAGGGTAATGGTCAACTTCCACGAATGGAGTGACGGTGACCCGGTAATCTCCGCACAGTCGAATGCCATTATTCTTTTTCGGTACTACCACCAGTGGGGTGGCCCAAGCACTGTGCCTCACGCGGTACACAATGCCTGCCTTCTCCATATTAAGCAGCTCTTGTTCTACCTGCTCGCGTAACGCGTATGGCACTGGTCTCGCTTTACAAAAAACAGGAGTAGCGCCTTTCTTAAGCACAATACTAGCTTGAAACCCTTTAATGGCCCCGTATCCTGGTTGAAATACCTCGCGGTACTTATCAGTTAGCTGTGCTTCTTCACGTACGTTCTGCACCCGTACCACATTCGGCCAGTCGAGTTTTATTTTCGTTAGCCACTCCCGCCCCAATAATGTTGGCATTCTAGCCCCTGTGCTATCCTTAGCAATCAGTAGTGGCAAGCGAACGTGTTGGCTCTGGTACTTTACATCAACATCCATAATACCTTTGACCGTGACAGGCGTGCCATTGTAGTTGACTAGCCTAACATCTGTTTCCCTGAAACTTGCATCGGGAAAATGCTTTAAGCATTCTGTTTCACACATTACCAATACGGCTGCGCCTGTATCTAGCTCCATCGAAATCACTCTTCCGTTTATCAGCAACGGCACCACAACGGCAGGCGTGCCCGACCTACGGTCTGTGTGACACAGTGTCAACAGCTCATCACGCGTTGCATCATTCGCCAGGCAATGAATAGGCGCCCTAGTTTTACACATTTTGGCTATATGGCCTTTCTTGTTACATTTAAAACAACGGCTGTTTATGAACGGACAACTTACAGGAGAGTGCCGCCCATCGCAACGATGACACCCCTTAGTCTCTTGTGTACCTTCAGCTGAAGCAGTTTTCGGCGTGTCACTCCGTGCGTAGTCCGCAGCGGGTGCTTGCCGCTGTCCAGCTGCCGTTTCCTTGTTCCAGTGAACGTCGCTGTCGACGGGGGTCCCTGTTGCGAGGGTCGCCACCATTTCCCGAGTGCCTCTAGTAGCAGATTCCATGGCTGCTACAATGCTGCAGGTGCGGTCCCAGGTTAATTCTGCATCAGTGCTGGGCAGTATCGAAGATACATGTATCTTAGATACTATCTTAGATACTCTTTGGGTATCTTGTATCTGTATCGCGATACGTCTCGCAAGACGTGTATCAGTATCTGTATTTCCGATACATTGAAGAATGTATCGTGTATATTAAGATACAAGATACTGCGATCGCACTACCACCGGGCGAAACAATAAACGTTGGCTGAACTCCGCTTCTCAAGCTGGTACTGCTGCCACTGTCACCAGAATAAAACTAAATGCAGTGACATATTATTTTACCTTTACGCCAGAGTTTTCCAGCGAGGATAGGCGAAGAGCTCTGAGCGTCCCTATTGGTGGAGCAGAGTCACGTGGTGGCGCTCCCATCGTCTCGACAGACAAGCACGCGAACGTCTACGCCTGGCCGACATTTTCTTTCCTTGCTTTTTTTTTCTTTTCTCTTTAGTTGTTTCAGTGTCATGACGCTTGGCACTTAGCCCTTCCTGTGCCGCTCTGATTATTGTCGCCGTAGTGCAGTTGTCAAAGTTTCTCTTGCGTGGTGCTTCGTTGCGAAGTCTAAATGGTGCAAGAATGGGGGTTTGCTTTGCGCATCGCGGCTTTCACACATCGGCGATTTGAAGGATTTTGCGAATGTAAGTTTGACTTAAATGCAGTGAGATTGACTTATATGCAAATAACATTCTAACAGCTATAGCACCGCGCACCGCTACCGATGCTGGATCTAACAGAACAGGCATCCACCTAACCGAAACTATCATGGCGTACGCCTATTCTTTTATTCAGAGTTTTTAAAATGATAATTAAAGTCATAAGCACAAAATTATAAAAACTCATAAGCACGAAATCATAAGCACAAAAATCATAATCATGTGTTTAAAATCATAAGCTCAAGTTCTTTCTTAGCTGTCCTTTTCCTTCTTTTCCATCCCATACATTGCCTATGTCTCTGTCGTTTTTTTTTTTAAATGCGAATGCATTTCTTAGTCGGCCTATGTAAGGCATCCGGCGTTGTCCGCGCGCCTCTCCGCTCTCACTCCCTCTCCCATAGCAACAGCTGCAAACGCGCGCGCTTATCCTCGCCCCTAGCAACCGGAGCAGGCGGTGCAGGCGGAGTAGCGGAGGGTGAGTGGAGAGGAGCGTGCTCTGTCGTGTGAGGGCGCTCGCATCGCGGGAGCTCGGCCAGCGCAAATTTTTTTCTAGGTGGCATTGGCTCGGCGGAGCTCCCGCGTGTGTGGAGAGGGTAGGTGCAGTGCTTCACCGCTCCTTCTCTCGCCGTTCGCTCTCTCTCCTCCCTGCGCCACCGTCTCAATGCAGTACGTTTGAAACGCGTTTGTAGCGTTTGTGCTGCCTTGGCACAGCCTAAAAACAGCGCGTTCTAAACGCGTTTGTGCTGCATTGAAGGCGGTGGCAACATCCCTGAGGTGATTACAAACGCACGTAGGAAGCGTTCGTTGAAAGAGGCGCCCAAAAGGGAGACACTTGAGCGCGTCGATGTGTCCAGCTTTACGCCATTAAAATTACTACGCCGTGTACTCTCGGCGCAAGAAATGCATTCGTATTTCCTCACTATTCCCTTCGGGGAGGTGGGGGCATTTTTTTTCGGTCTGCTTACTGCAATATGTCTTTAACGTGCTGGCAAGGTAAGCTCTTCGCTTTAGTCTTACGTTTGAGCTGTCTGTGTCACTTGTGCTACTGTTTACGTACTTATATTCCACTTGAATTTACTGTTATGTGAAAGCGATGTTGAGAACAAATATATAATTATCCGGGTATGCCTAGAGTACACAGTAACAAATTCTGCTTACTGCTAAGTAAATAAGCGAAATTGAGTTTTTATTATAATAACCATCTTTAGGTTGTTAGCAAAGGGATTCGATAAACCAAATGCTCCGTTTTTTTTTTCATGAGCATCCGGACGAGCCGTTTTACGCTATTTTCCACAGGCACTGAACTTTCTATGGTCTTTCCCTAAATGTCTAATTGTCATAGCTATTAGGGGTCACTCGCCGCGGTGGTCTAGTGGTTATGGTGCTTGACTGCTGTTCTGAAGGTTGCGGAGGCCGCATTTTGATGGAGCGAAAATGCTCGAGGCCAGTGCGCTTATACTGAGGTTTTAGAACTCCAGGTGGTCGAAATTTCCGGAGCCCTCCATTACAGCATCTCTCATAATCATATCGTGGTTTTGCGACGCAAAACGCAACAATTATTCTTAATGATATCATTAGCTCTTAAATATGTCACTAGTTTTTGGGGTGGCCGTCTGTATTGTGTTTCTATACTTATTCGCTGTGTTTGATACGGAACCGCTTTTCTATTTTACTTAGATATATTTGTTTTCCTCGTTTAGCTTCTCTAAATTCTGTATACTGTTACTAATCACCAGGTAATCGGAGCTATAAGTGCCAATAGTGTGTATAGCGGCGGCGTCCTGCGGCGCTTTGTACAACTGTACAATACGTCTGAAAGGTTTCTGGCCGGCACATGTTCTTGGTGGCGTACATCTGTCCGGCAATCCGCTATGCTGAAAACCGTAATACTTTTACGGGCAAGGTAGAACTCCACAGCGGTATTCACACCATCGTGCGGAGGCTTCTTATTGAAGTTCTTGTGAGTAGATGGCAACCTGCTAGTTGGTCGGCAAGCAGAGCAGCGACTTCCATCAATTACAAAAGCGACAAGCAAAAACTGCTATCAGCGAAATGTATAAAGAGCTATTATGTTAAGCAGCTAAAGAAACGTCATAAGTTGTTTCGGAATGAAACTGACATAGCTTTAGCTAGAAGTACAAAACTTATGATATACCAACAGACATTTCATTCAAATGAAACAATATTGCTCGCAGTTAATAAATTTTCGAGCGAACATTGTTGTGTATAGGCCTTTAGCGCTACATTATATTGATATATAGTAACAAATTTGCGAATGTATCAAAGTATCTTAAGATACAATTGGAATGTATCGTATCGGATACAATCAGCGTTGTAGTATCTTGTATCTGTATCTCAAATACTTCTTGGCTGAGTATCTTGTATCGTATCGCGATACAATTTCAAAGTATCTTTGCCCAGCCCTGTTCTGCATGAGGTGTCGCCAGAAGCCTGCACCGTATGCTGTCGGAACACAATCCCGCGATGAGACGATCTCGCAGGGCTTGCTCAAGAAATGTGCCGAACTCACACGTTGCAGCCAGTTTCTTGAGTCCCACTATGAAGTCGCTGATGCTTTCGTGCGGTTCTTGCTTGCGTTGGTTAAAACGGTATCTTTCCATAACCACGGAGCACTTCGGGGTGTAGTGCTTTTTCAGCGTTGCGATGACCACGTCATACGTCTCCTGGGTAGGCGTTTTCGGCAGAAGAAGGCTCCTGAGCGTGACGTATGCCTTCTCCCCGATGGACGTCAATAGCACTTGCAACTTCTTATCCTCTGCGATGTCGTTAGCATCTGCAAAACACTCAAATCGCTCGAAGAAAACATCGCAGTTGCCACCATCCGGATCGAACCCTGGAAGCATTCCGAGCATGGCACCCCGAACAGCTGCTGTTTTTCCGGCTGTCTGGATCCCATCTTCGTCGCCAGACATGTTGTAACTTCAGAACCAGGGCATGCTTTTCGAATCCTTTATTCAGGCATGCCAACGGACAGCCTCAAAACAGCAAAACGAACCAGTAACGTAGGGCACACGCCCATATATACAAGTGGCTCCAGGTTACACATGCGCAGTGGCGGTCATTCACTTATCACCGCAACTTGACAACTACGACACGTGTAGCCTATAGCGATATGAACACAACAGTACCTTTAGCCGTGAACGCGGGAAGGCGCTCGCTTCCCGCTGGCGTGTCTATCATGCACCAAAGCGCTCACTTGCGCGAGATTTTCGCACGTAGACGTCGTTCTCTTTGTGTGGCGCTTAATGGAACAGTTTTATTAGTCGGTGCCATCCCACTCGAGAGAGAGAAAACTTTTATTTGTGAAGGCCTCAAGGATTATCCTCGTTGGGTGGAGCCCTTAGTTCAGGGCCCCATTGGCTCGCGCCACACAACGTGCCCGCTGGATCAGCCGACGTTGCTCCTGCGGCTCTGAGCTGGTCAGCGCAGTCTCCCAAGAGGATTGTGAGGGTGAAGGAATAGGGTGGCAGCCCGGTGGTTGTGGACATTCCCAGGTGCAGTGATACACCGTTGGCTTTGCTCCACAATAGGGACAGTATGAGGGATATTGTGTGGGGTGGAAGAGATGAAGGATGTAAAGGCAGGGGAATGAATTAGTCTGAAGCTGCCGCCAGGCAACAGCGTCTTCTCGGTTGAGTGATTTGTGTGGTGGTGGGAAGTACACGCGGCTTTGTCGGTAGTGCTGTAGCCTTTCAGTGTAGTTGAGTGGTTCTGTTGGTGCATCGTCTGGGTTGGACAGCTCTTCCGATGGCGCCCGGTTTGTGAGCTCTCGAGCTACCGCATTAGCGCGTTCATTGCCATGGAGAGAGGCGTGTCCAGGTGTCCAGACGATACGCACCCTGTGTAACAAAGTGGGGTGTATTGATGTCAGGATACGGTGTGTGCAGGGTGTGACCATTCATTTCGCTGAGTGGTGGTAGTTTTGCCATGGCCACGTTGAACAGGGTAGGTGATAAAACTGAACCTTGCGGAGTGCCTCTGCCGGAGAGCCTTATAGTGCCCGACCGAAGTTCCCCAAGGCCAATGGTTGCCGTGCGGTCAGATAAAAACGCTCGTACATAATCGTAGGTGCGTTTGCCACATCGGGAGGAGGCAAGGTTGTTTGAAATGAGGTCATGTGAGACATTATCAAATGCCCCCTTGAGGTCCAAGGCCAAAATTGCTCTAGTTTGAGCCACACTTGGGCCATCCACGACATCTTACTCGAAGCAGTAGGCGGTGGAGAAACAGCACTGGTGCATGTGGAAGCTGCACTACTCTAGAAACAAGACGTCAGGGTCACACGCTAACAAGAAGTGAAAGGCAAAGCACGTAACTGCTTTGTCACCGAACTGAATCACGGCGTACGCCGCACTGCACCGATCGTAACGTTTTGTATGATACTGCACGGAAAGCCCCCGCCGAGCTGAAACTACCGAAGGACTCCCTGTCGGCGTTCATGAGTGTCCTAATGCAGTACTTCACCGCTCCCGGACGGCAACACCGCCCCAGGCAACCTTGAGTCCTGCGAGAGGGAGAAAGTGCGAGAGATATAAGGCGCGTTTGTGAAGCATCGTGCATGTGCGTTTGTAGCGCAGTGGGTAGAGCATCCGGTAGATCCCGTTGCGGACAGAGGTCGTGGGTTCGAATCCCGCGTCGTCCGCAGCAATAAAACTTTTCCTTCTGGTTTTCGTTTGTGATCTGTTCGTGCGCATTTTACCCACAAGGCAAAAGATATTGCCAGCAGCACCAAGAGAAGGCCAGATGAAAAGGAGACAAGAAAGCACAGTAAGAAACAGGGAAGATGCTGGAATATCAAGGTTATAGCCGAGCATCCGCCCTGGTCTTGTCTCATTTTCTTTCGGTATTTGTGCGCTACTGGCATTCGTTTTGCCTAGAACTATGTACCCACTTGGCGAACAAGCCACCCTAATGAACTCATTCCACCGACGTCATATTCGTGACGGTGGTAAAGTCTTCGCGAACACCGGCATCAAACACGTTCGTGCTAAATAAAAATAATGCGGCTGTAAAGAGTATATATAGCATTAAACAACAGCCATAAATGCAGTGACACCGTTCGACTGGGTGGCAACAGATGTGGGCAGGTGACCCCAGTCAGTGGAGGTGCTGCGAATAAAGGAATCGCAATATAATTTTGCGTGGGAGAAACGAACGTACGCCTTGGCTTGATGGTCAAATCTGTTTGACATTTACCATGGTTTTCTAAGGAAGATAGTGTGGTCATTGTAGACTGCCATATATTTTATGACAAAGATCAAGACGACTGCCTTCCTGCGTGAGCAAATATGTGGAAGGCGTCAATTTGTTTTCATGGATGACACATTATGTGTGCATGTACAGTCTCAAAGGAAGAAGCGTGCACACGTATTTTCGACGGATTTCAAGGTATGAACCAGAGTGCTACTGCCATGACACCACACAGAGCTGCATAGTCTTTCTTCGAACGAACAAGAGCTTTACGTAGACAAAATATTTCTATAGCTTGCAACAAGAGCTTGTTGGTTTGTCGTTACGAAAACACGCCATGGACTATTATGGTCGTCGAAGTATAGGGCATCGGAATAAATTATTAATACTATAGGTGTACACAAGTGTAACTACGATGCCCTGCACAGACGTTCTGCGTTCATCATCATCGTCATCATCATCAGCCTGTTTATGCCCACTGCAGGGCATGCCTCTCCCATGTTCCGCGAATCAACCCGGTCCTGTGCTTTCTGCTGCCATGTTATACCTACGAACTTCTTAATCGTTCTGTATTAGGCACCCACAAATACGGTGTCGCAAGGGTTTCGAATCCAACCCATGACTTCGTGATCACCACAGAGGATTGAAACCAAACCCGCGACCTCGTGCTCCGCTGCACGAGGCTGTTGTCCATGAGTAAGCGTAGCGAATTACATGGCCCATTCAGTAACCTATTGCGATGTACTGTTGAGAAGTGTGTCAATTTCGCATAATCATTCCTCTATAACTTTTGCCTGCCGCCCCGCTTGAACAGAGGCGCCGAACGCGAGAGCAAGGCCGATATCAGTTACTAAGGGAGGCTCAAGGCTTGGGCTGTTGTTTTGGCATCTGGTTCGTTACTTAAAGGGGTACTGACACAAAATTTCGCGCCCGAGATAACCTGCGGGATTGATCCCCGTGAACATGCGTATATCATCTGCAAAATATCAACAGCGAATATAGCTTGGAAGGTATTTTCAATGAATTTTGAAATTTCCGTGAGCGATCGACACCTTCGGGCTATCGACACCCTCAAAGGTGACCCCCGGTGACGCCCTACTTCCCTCACGTGACTACGCTGCAACAAGTTATGATGACGTCAGCTGCTACTTTCTTCCCGCGTTCGCTCCAGCAGCCTACTTCTCGACGGCTGCTCGCGAACCGCGCGGAAGTTCGTCACAATTCTGTGCGCTGACATGTGGAGCGCTGCACCCGCTAGGTGGTGATGGTTGCGCCCAGAGGCTTGTCATTTTCGAAACCGAAACTAACACTGGTCGATAATGAGGAGCCTGCAATAAATTATCTGTCACGCGCTGCAGCAAACGATATGCCGTGTTATGACTTACAGGTCCCAGCTACACATTACAGCAAAAAAACGCGAAGCCAAGATTTTTGTTTCAGTAGCCCTTTGAGGCTTCCGAGTAGAGTCATCTTTGTGATGTTATATACTTGGTAGAGTGGCAGCTTGGGCTTATTGGTAGGTCATGACGAGAGCTAAAGCGCGAATTGGGGACGAAGAAGACAAAAGACACGAGGATGAGCGCTCTATACATTAGTTCTTTTTTACGAAGTGTTCACTGCCAGCCAAGAACGGGAAACGCATCGGTTAGCGCCACTTGAATTATATACTTAGCAAAAACTGCCAAAACACCTGAATAGAATAGTTACATTATAGATAGATAAACATTTTAATGAAGCTGGAGATGTTTGCCTGGCTGTTCGCCTGACATGCTTAATTTTTCGCGGTAACCAGCGGCATTCAATCACCCTGAAATTGAAGTCAGAAACCCGTGGTTTTGTTTTAACTGGCATTCTCTGAGTTCTCATGAAGGAAATTCCTATGATGATCTGGAGCTCCCTTATTTACCTTGCTCCCAAATTTCGAAAGCTGGCTCCCAGAAAATCGCATTTTGAACTCTTGTCGTTTCTTGTAAGTGCTGTTGCCTCGCGCGCATCCTATACTTTGCTGATCCATTTTCGATCTAGTGCAGTTACTTGGTCTCCTGCCTGGCTGCCAGCTGCTGACACAACGCGTTGAAAGCGATGGCTTCCAGCCTCCTTGTGTCAGGCAACTCACTTGATGGAGTACACGAGTTACCCCGCTTCCCTTCGTTTCCTCTGTGTATTCAGAGCAGGTCTCGCGGTTTCTATCGCGTTCGACGTTTTTTCTTCTCACGGCCAAGAGGATCTGTGGAACATTTCTCACCCTGACACGTGCGGGTTTCAGAGGGTGGGCTGGAAATCCGAGCAAGAACGATGGTGCCCGCCTTCGCGCCACCGCAAGAATCCGGCGCTCCTATGCACACGCTGCAGCCGCATAATCCATTTTCTTCGCTTGGGAGCGAGTCGTTCCCGTTTAGTTTTGTAGCTCTACGTGAAGAGCACCACACTGCCAACTTTGCCGGCGTTAGGGCTAGACGTGCTTGCCATTTCCTCCTAAGAAATGCTTCCGTTCTGTTTTAGTTGAACATCTTTTTTTCCTCTCAAGGAACACGTGTTCGTCCTTTAGTACTTAAGGTCACGATGCTTTCGTTTAGTTCGTCTTCTTTTAAAACACTGGTAACTTCACCAGAAAACTATAGATGAAGCCATGTCGCGGCGAATAAAGTCTGTGTAAGCAGCAATTGTTCCGCATTCTAAACCTACAGCAAGCGGAGACATCAAGCCTGTCGCATCAGTGAGTTGCTAACGCTAATGTGCACCGGCAAGCTCAGCGCATGATCACCCAAGTACGACTGTGCCCGTATAATCGCCTGTTAAACTGGGCCACTGTGATCGCTAGTGCCAGCGCTCCTGTACGAGTCTGAAAGCGATTTCGGCTGAGCAGATTGATGGCGAGTCGGAGCTCAATAAGGCCTAATCAAAATCTTATGTTAATAATAATGTTAATACTACTACTACTACTACTACTACTACTACTACTACTACTACTAATAATAATAATAATAATAATAATAATAATAATAATAATAATAATAAATGTGGGGGTTAACGTCCCAAAACGGTGGTATGAATATGAGGGACGCCGTAGTGGAGGGCTCCGGAAATTTCGACCACTTGAGATTCTTTAACGTGCACCTAAGTTTAAGTAGACTGGCCTCTGACATTTTCGCTTGCCTAATCAAAATCTATTGTTTGCCAGTGCGTCCGAGCAGTTTTTGCCCATTTTGCAAATACATTGGTGCACCTATCATAAAGTGATGTAGCCGAAGTCGATAATGTGGAAGCAGTGCATTGTAACATTAAGGCTCTCGCTTCGGCTCATTCGGCAGATTGCCTCATGCCGTTTAACGTCAAAGTATAGAAACTGAATGCAAAATGAAAAGCCGCGATGACATACGACCACAACATTGCCGTAAACTAACATTGATGTTACATCGCAATAAGTTTGCTTTATATCGCCATAGAGTTTAACGCCTTGCTCTTAGTGGCGTAATGGGGTCCACGCCTTTTTTGCGAACTGAAGCGGCAAAACTTAAAAAAAAAAAATTACGGGTTCGTGGGTTAACGATGTTTACATTTACCCAGCTTCCTGCTGATTTCGCCAGAAAGAAATCAGAAATAAGGCTCTTGAAAACCTGTAGATCAATAAAGTTCAATGATCCCGTACCATTGCTGCCTCTGTGAAAGAGTAGAAGTTCCGCGACGAGATAACTTGAGAGCTGCACCGGTCCATGGGAGGCAACACGGCGTCTTGCCTAGAAAAAAAAAACAATATAAAGTGGAGGAAAGACAACGCCGTAATGCGCCGAATCCATTTCTGCAGAGGGTAATACCAACAGCAAACATAC
The DNA here is from genome assembly GCF_013339695.2 of Rhipicephalus sanguineus. Lineage (NCBI taxonomy): Eukaryota > Metazoa > Arthropoda > Arachnida > Ixodida > Ixodidae > Rhipicephalus > Rhipicephalus sanguineus. The sequence goes on from NC_051180.1 coordinate 149,883,978, forward strand.
TGCGTTTGTCAATTGCAGCCTCCTTTTTTAAACAGTGAAATATAGTTGATAATGCTACACCTTGAGCGATAATAGTATAAATGAGAAAACAATGAAACGCAGGAAGCTAACTGAGTTCTTAAAGTAAAATTAACAATTAACGACAGCTAATTAGCAATTGCGACGGTGTGATCGTCAGAATCATAAAAAGATCTAATAAAAGAAAAAAGGGCATATTTCACAGCTGTCTTGTGAAAACCTTATAAGATCTACACCTTGTCAAGTCATTAAAGAATCAAACATGTCCCACATAAGGTTTTCCAGCTGGATGTCAGTTTTAACGTGCATTATTTTGTGCAGGCTATAAAGTCTCATGAAACCACACGCGTAGCCTTACATTTGTTCAAAAACGGGAAAGATGCACGGTTTTTATTGCATTAAGAAACTGATCCCAGCTAAATAATATTGTGCCTACTGAGGAACTTACTGTGTTTAGTAACTGAATCAGCGGCTGTTGAAGGCACGTATTAGAAAGAACTGATTTGCGGCAACGGCTACATTAGATGCAAAATTGAAGGACTGACGACAACACATTGCAATTTGGCGTGCCTTATACGCTACTCCTGTACAGTCTAAATCTCTCACATTGCGCCGGTGTACAACAATTAACGTCCTTCCGACCCTTTGTGCAGAGGTCAGGCAAGACACGCTAGGAGGCATTCCAACGGCGAGGCATCACGCGTGCAATTGGCTTCACTTGCCCGATTGTCGTCAGTGGCATTGGCTCGACAGCCACGCGCACACTCCCGCGTCCAGGGGCGCCGACGTTCCTCGTACGGCATATTGCTCCTCTTTGGAGGGTAGGACAGGCGTCTGGCCCATGGCTAGTCCAGAGAGCAACGGTACAAGTTGCTAGCGCTATCTCTTACGCCGTGATACAACGGACAAACGAGACGTATTGGAGAAAGACTATGACGTCATATTATTTACGGCTACACCGACCACAGTGCGAGTACTATCGCCGTCGCCCTCGCGTGGCTGCCATTGTGAGCTATGTCATTTAATGAAGAAGGAAAATTTAAGGTTCTGCGAAAAGCGCGGTGTAATTCATGCTTTTTACAATCCTAAGTTTGAAAACGCCGCCAGCCCGGCTTTCCATATGAGGCCACGACTTGGCACGAGTGCCTGTCTGAGTTAGGGTGCCTCGAAATCAGTGACATCCCCACCAGGAGCAGGGTGGTGACACCCTTTGTCCAGGTTAGCGTCAGATTGGGCCGAAGTCGTTGAGACAGACGTCGAATCCTCTTAAGCTTGTGTGCAAAGATGATGATAGACACACGCTTGTAACTGCAGAAATAAAACTAACTCAGACATTATATCCAAGCTTGATTAGAATTTGACTTCTCTATTGCCCCCGAAACATCGACTTCTTTTGGTGTAAACCTTTCTGCTTTGCAAAAATCCCTCAAATAAGGGGCGTCCTCACATTACCGTTGGCTTAGGTGTTGGTGGATACAGTGAATATGTAAATTCTGCTGGAAACTGTCAATATGTTCACGGAAAACTTTCTCCGTAGAAGCACGAAACAACTTGCAGTAATTGAATGATTGGCTTCCAGGTTGTCACTAACCAATCATAGAATGAATCAATCTTCCTTGAGATGGTGTTTTTTTTTTTTCACGTGAAAGTGAGTACGGCGAGATAAAGGCAGTGCCTTGATCATATGTTCTGGCTGTGCCCCAGCCAAAGGGCCTCGGATCTCAACAGTGAGGAGGGCTGGAGTCGGCGTATAACTAGTGAAGTCCTCCAAGATCAACTCCTGGCCGTCCGGAGAGCTCAGCCACCGAATTGGCCGGGGGCTTTCGCCTCGGACTATGGTTTCTCTGGTTCATAATAAATTTCTTGCCATGTCATGCCATGCCATGCCTTGCGATTCCTTAATAATCGTTGAGGTTCGACGCCCCAAACCCACAATATGATTATAAGAGACGCCGCAGGGGAGGACTCCGGAAATTCCTACATTCTGGGGTGCTTTACCGTTTACTTAAAGGGGCCCTGAACCAAAATTTAACCCATGTAGTTTTACGTTGCAACGCTACTCTTGTGTCGTCCCGAGGTTAATGCAAAAAGAATTCTGGGACAGACGCTGGCGAACAGAAGTTCTTGAACTTCGATGTTCAAAACAGAACCAGACCACAGACACGGCCGCTACATAAAAAACAGGTGCGTCTCGCGCCTAGTTCTCCTTGCGCCCGCTCTGGCGCCACCACACCGCTACAGCTGTTCACGGAGAAGCACCTCGACAGTCGCGTTTGTACGCGCGATACTCCAATCAAGCCTTAGATAACGCGTTTTATAGTTGCACATTACAGTTGAATATCGAAGTCGTTATTAGAAGTGCCGATTACCCCACATGTGTGAACAATTTGCCCTAGGAGTACTAATGTTTTGTAGAGTGGGCCTCAATACTCTCCATGAATGCTGCCCGTTTGACTCACCTGAAATGAAAAGTGTCACTGAATCACTGATCCCGTTAATGAGCAGGCGGTCGCCCGGCAGATTCTAAGGGCTGACGTATCGGCCCACCAAAAGGCACCAGGTAAAGCGCGCACAGTTTAAATGTAGTGTACTGAATATGAATGACAGACGCTCCGCTGTTACGGAAGACGACGACGACGACGATCGGTGGCCGTGGTTATCGCTCGCGCACGCGCTCGCCAGTAGCCAGACCTGCCTGATAAAGAGCCTTTCGCAAAGCAACGTCTGACCTTTTCTTGACGTACAACACCCCTATTTCAAGTGGTGGAGGAGCCGGGGTTCCCGTCAACCTGGAACTTCGCAATCGGACGCTACCATCGCCTTTCACCATGACTGCTCCTGGCCCTTCGCAAGCTGCCGCAACCACGACAGTCTTCTGTACGGGTGTGCCTCGGCAACGCGACCCACCCGTCTTTCGCGGAAACGACGAGCACGACGTGGAGGATTGGATCGTCGAGTATGAAATAGTAAGCGCTTCCAACAAATGGGACGACTGCGACAAGCTCACGAACGTGCGCTTTTACCTCGCTGATGTGGCCAGCCTCTGGTTTAAAAACCATGAGGGTGAAATCACCAACTGGTCGACGTTTAAGACAACCATCGCGGCGGTCTTCGGTCGTCCCGCCGTGCGCCGGCTTCGCGCGGAACAGCGTCTGCGTAGTCGAGTCCAGCGCAGGGACGAGACCTTTACAAGCTACATCGAGGATGTCTTGTCTCTTTGCAAGCGCGTCGACCCATCTCTCGCCGAAATCGACAAAATCAAACACATCATGAAAGGAGTGGACGACGATACGTTCCAGATGCTCGTCGCTCGGAATCCTCAGACTGTCGCCGACGTGGTCCAGCTCTGTCAGTCATATGACGAGTTGCGAAAGCAGCGCGTCTCGACGCGCCGTGCAGCCGAAGATACAGCTGAGGTTTCCGCCCTTGTCAACGACGTCGCCGCTGACCATGCCGTTTTACTGCCGCATATAAAGCAGTTCATCCGCGAGGAAGTTGCGCGTCAACTTTCCCTTGTCACCCGAACACCTGAGCCAGTAACATCATTAGACCCACGTCTACGCCAGGTCATTGAGACACAAGTAGCGCAGGCACTACCGCCATCGCCGCCTACCACTACACCGCTGACGTACGCTGCCGTCGTTTCCAGACCACCAGCCCCACCTGTTTCTGGCACCTACCGGGACACCGGGTACTTCTGCACTACGACGCCGCCCACACGCATGGCACCCCATCCTACCTCGACCACCGGACCTTCTGCCGTTAGCCCATGGCGTACCTTCGACAATCGGCCGATATGTTTTGCGTGCGGTTTTGTGGGGCATATAGCACGCTACTGTCGCCGTCGCAACCTGCAGCCTCAGGACGGTGGTAATTCCACAAATCAAGCTGCTCAGTTTCCCTCACGACCTTCTTCTCTCGCCGACTCCTTTTCCCCACGACGCCCTTTCGACCCCCGCCGGACATCATCGCCCCGTCGCCGATCCGTTTCCCCGATGCATCGCCGCCCTAGCCCCGCACGAGAGGAAAATTGACAGCCGCAGTTCCGGAGGCAAGAACTGCGTTGTCGTCGAACTTTTCAAGACCTCCTCTTTATCCGCCCAACGAAATCGATATAGAAGTAGAAGGTGTCGCCGTACGTGCACTTGTCGACACAGGCGCTGTCGTTTCTGTAATTAGTGAAAAACTGTGCCGCAATTTGAGAAAAGTCACAACGCCTCTTACCAATCTTGCCCTGCGTACGGCGGCCTCGCATTACATATCACCGACGGCTCAGTGCACAGCTCGCGTTGTTATTCAAGATGTTTGGTATGCCGTCAAGTTTGTCGTTCTTCCTCGCTCATCCTACGACGTCATACTAGGATGGGATTTCCTTTCTGCCCATCAGGCCCTCGTCGACTGCGCTCGTGCTGAACTGACATTGACGACTCCGTGCCCCGACCTCGACGACCGCAGTGCGCCTAAAGTATTTGCCGCAGCCGACGTCCACATCGCGCCTTTGTCCGCCGTTCTAGTGCCTGTGTTTTCGCCTGCTGCCACTAATTCGACCCTACTGTTTCAACCATCTATAGCTAGTGCGCGCCGTCGAACCTTCCTCCTCCCATTTGCCGTCATCGACTTTTCCAATGGTTCCGCGGCCCTTTACGCGTGCAACGTCTCTGCTTGCCCGTATATCCTACTACGTGGCGAGTGTCTGGGGACCCTCGAGACCTTGGATTGCATTTTCGAAGACCCAATGCTTCCAGACAAGCCATCGCTACCGACTTGTGCCATTACACCTGCAACACACACCGAAGTTCCTATGGACGTGTTTCGCAAATCTATCGACTCCCACCTCACGCCTGGGCAGCAGGAACAGCTGGTCAAGCTCCTCCAGCGTTTTCGAGGCTCCTTCGACCACGACCAGCCTTCCTTAGGTCGAGCGTCAGCTGTTGTTCACCGTATTGATACCGGTCAACAGGCACCATTGCGGCAGCGTCCATACCGCGTGTCAACTGCCGAACGCCGTGTCATCAGTGACCAGGTCGATGACATGCTCAAACGTGGCATAGTCCAACCATCCAGCAGTCCCTGGGCCTCTCCAGTTGTGCTGGTGAAGAAGAAGGACGGATCCATCAGATTCTGCGTGGATTACCGGCGTCTCAACCGAATCACCCGCAAGGATGTCTATCCTCTGCCGCGCATCGACGACGCCTTAGACTGCCTACAGGGAGCAGAATTCTTCTCTTCGTTAGATCTGCGCTCTGGATACTGGCAGGTACCCATGGCGGAGGCCGATCGCGAAAAAAACAGCTTTCGTCACGCCTGACGGGCTCTACGAATTCACAGTCATGCCCTTCGGCCTGTGCAACGCGCCAGCTACATTCGAGCGAATGATGGACACGATCCTTCGAGGCCTCAAGTGGAATATTTGCCTCTGTTACTTAGACGACATTGTCGTCTTTTCCACCGATTTTTCGACCCATTTAGCCCGCCTTGAGCAAGTTCTCGCTTGCCTCTCCGCCGCGGGACTGCAACTGAACTTGAAGAAGTGCCACTTCGCCGCTCGAAAGCTTACGATTCTAGGCCACGTGGTTTCGAAGGACGGCATTCTCCCTGACCCAGCCAAACTTACAGCCGTTTCAGCGTTTCCCAAACCGACTACCATCAAACAGCTCCGAAGCTTCATTGGTCTTTGTTCTTATTTCCGGCGCTTCGTTCGCAATTTCGCGACCATCATCGCTCCTTTGACCAAGCTCCTCGCCGGCTCTAGTGATCTTTCGGCGTGGTCTCCCCCTTGTGACGATGCTTTCAACGAACTGCGCCGCCTCCTTACGTCGCCGCCTATTTTGCGACACTATGACCCATCTGCACCCACAGAAATCCACACAGACGCTAGCGGTGTCGGGCTGGGCGCTGTTCTTGCGCAGCGGAAAGACGGCTTTCAAGAGTACGTCGTTGCCTACGCGAGCCGAACTCTTAGTAAAGCCGAAAGCAACTATTCTGTCACCGAAAAGGAGTGCCTGGCTATTATTTGGGCGATAGAGAAATTTCGGCCTTACGTGTATGGACGCCCTTTTGACATCGTGACTGACCACCACGCCCTTTGCTGGTTGTCGTCACTAAAGGATCCAAGTGGTCGCCTCGCCCGATGGGCGTTAAGCCTACAAGAGTACGATACCCGCGTGGTGTATCGCTCCGGCCGCAAACATTCGGACGCCGACGCCCTCTCCCGTTCGCCCCTTTCTTCTGACCCTGCCTGCTGCACAAGTCCTCTCTGTGATACCACTGCCCTCACCATCGCCGACATGCCATCTGAGCAGCGCAAGGACCCGTGGCTTGCATCCATTCTGGACATACTTGCTGGTCGGACCGCTCCTCCCTCTACTCGCACGTTGCGTCGTCAAGTCGAGCACTTCACCACTCGCGATGACGTGCTTTACCGACGAAACTACACACCCGGTGGCCGTCAGTGGCTACTCGTCATTCCACGTCACCTGCGGTCCGAAATTTGTTCCACATTCCATGATGACCCCCAATGTGGCCACGCAGGTTTTCTCAAGACGTATTCTCGGATGAGGCTCCGATATTACTGGCGTGGTATGTACCGTTTTATTCAACGGTACGTTCGGGCTTGTTCCACATGCCAGAGACGTAAGACTCCTCCTCAACACGCCGGCGGGCCCTTATTACCTTTGCCATGCCCCTCCCGGCCGTTCGACCGCGTCGGCATCGACATCTACGGTGCCCTTCCGAGCACTGCAGACGGTAACCGTTGGATCATCGTTGCCGTCGACCACCTCACGCGGTACGCCGAAACTTCACCTCTTCCTTCATCTACAGCAAAAGACGTTGCCAGTTTCATTCTGCACAATCTCGTCCTTCGTCATGGAGCACCTCGAGAGTTGCTAAGTGATCGTGGCCGCGTGTTCCTCTCCGAGGTCATCACAGCATTGCTGCGTGAGTGCCGCGTCGTCCACCGTACCACAAGCGCCTATCACCCCCAAACCAATGGAATGACAGAACGCTTCAACCGCACCCTTGGTGACATGCTGTCTATGTACATCTCGTCAGACCACTCAAATTGGGACCGAGTACTACCGTTTATTACGTTCGCCTATAACACCGCCATTCAAAGCACTACTGGGTTCTCCCCTTTTTTTCTCCTTTACGGACGCGAACCTTCCTGCACTATGGACACCATTCTTTTGTACAGACCTGACGCCTCCGAGTCCACGACTCTATCCCAAGCCGCTACATACGCTGAAGAATGCCGCCAACTGGCACGGTCATTCACAACACAAGACCAAGGGCGCCAGAAGTACCACCACGACGCATCCACTGACGCTCCATCCTACGATCCAGGCTCGCTCGTCTGGCTGCGTGTCCCTTCTGCTACTCCTGGCCTTTCCACCAAGTTGGTTCCCAAGTACGACGGCCCATATCGTATACTCCAAAAAACATCACCGGTGAACTACCTCATCGAGCCCATGGAACCATCTCCTGACCATCGTCGCCGTGGCCAGGAAATTGTCCACGTGTCTAGAATCAAGCAGTGCTACGACCCTCCCGTGTTTACTGCTCCCTAGGTCGCCAGGATGGCTCCTTATTTCGCGGGGAATAATTGTACTGAATATGAATGACAGACGCTCCGCTGTTACGGAAGACGACGACGACGATCGGTGGCCGTGGTTGTCGCTCGCGCACGCGCTCGCCAGTAGCCAGACCTGCCTGATAAAGAGCCTTTCGCAAAGCAACGTCTGACCTTTTCTTGGCGTACAACACCCCTATTTCAGTAGGTCCTTTTAGTGCGCCAACGAACGTCGGTTGTGGTGCGAAGACCGAGTTAGAGCCAAGAGTTGTTAACAGAAACAAAATGTATTCCCAGTTAAGGCAGTACAAGCATCACACAAGCTTGAACACTGGGCAGGTATCAATTACAACTCACAGCATCACTTACATGGTGTTTAAAACAACGGGAACAAACTTACCGTGCTGGGAACAAACTTACCGTGAAAGGGATTCGTCTCGCCGGTTTTTCTGCGGAAACGATCGGTTCCACTTTGATTTCTTGAATTCGCCTGTACTGCGCGGGTGTTAGGCTGTCGCGACACCGTCTTCGGTGAAGAGGGTGAGGGCACGCCCTGGGCACCTTTTGATGCTTGTTTTTTTTTTTTCTCTTTTTTTCCGTTGCGCGCGCTCGTTGGAGGGAACAATCGGGCGGTACCTTGATGCTGTCGTCAGGATGCAGCGGCACGCGCCTGTTTTAGCGCTTGTTTGTGACAAAAAGAAGTGTTCTGTTATGAATATTACGCTTCCCGACACTGTAGATCGCATGGAAATACGTGGTACTTCAAAGTAGCGTCTTTTCACGCTTTCGAGTTGCACAGCGGCACACAACTTCGGGGCATCACACCGCTAGAAAAAACCGCCTGCCATACACGCGCGCGTTAGAAAACCGTACTCAGGCGCAGGAAACATGAGGCAAGCTGCCTACACGGATGGCCACACACAAGAAAGACACGAGAAAGCACACGGACACGCATCCTGAGGCGACCACATAGTAACACGAACCGGCGTCTGCCTTGCGTACCGTACTAGTGGCGCCCTCACCCAAAACAGCGTCAGCAACTGTCAACTCAGCCGACCCGCGCTCGTCCATTGGCGGCGACGCGACGCAGCAGGCCGCACCTTTTTTTATGTAGCGGCCGTGCCACAGATATTGCCATACCCTTCCGTATTTCACTCATCTAGTAACGTGTCAGGCTGATTTTCGTTGCTTCCAATCCAAACGCGGCTCACATTTTGCCTTACCGAAACCCTGCAGCACGTGTTGGCCTTCCTGCGGCAAGTGGGCGCCGCACTTTCTGGCGGATTCGGTTTCGCACAATTTAGCATATGACTCTCTGTTGACAAATGAGAGGTCAAAGAGGGTAAGAAACAATGAGCCGCTCCGAATGGACGGAATTTGAACGCCAGCTCCCACGAAGAAGCGACGCATTATGCGTCGTTACCTGCGAAGACACGCCGCTAAGTGTTGCAGGGACGCTACGGAGAGCGCCGCCACTCGAGAGGACAGCGACGAGGGCCATGCAGGAACGCCGAATGGAATGCACAAACTCTCAAGCTGAGTGCACAAAAATTGGGGGACCCTTAAGCTTCGCCTTTAAGAGTTGAACGCGATAGCGAAATCCGGCCCCTAGTGCGCACTTCAACCACTAAGTGCATACTTATTAATGTGTATTGTTACACATACACACGTACGCACGCGCGCAATTTTACAGGCTTTCGATCTAAAGCAAGAGTCGCATGGCCTCCAAGATATACGCCGCGCTCCGGCCCTCTCGGAAGCCATGAAAAGGCGAGACATATTTCTCACAATGCTTCACAGATGGCAGCACATTATCTAGCGTTTGCTGCGTTGGCTTGATATGTTTTCCTCTAGATGGACATAGTTGTCCATTTTTAGAGCTGTTTGAAAGTTCGTGTGTGTATTTAGCGGCGATGGCTGCACTATCCCGGCGTTTTTCGACGTAGTTTGATGGCCTCGCGAATGCGCCTACCGTATGGGCTCGTTTTCGTCGTGACACCTGCCGAACAAAATGCGTCGAGACTCCTTTCACTACATGACATTTATGTAGTGTTTTTGTCCGAAGCAGCTGCAAGCAACATCGTGGCTTTGTGGTAAGACACCTGCTTGCCACGCGAACGGCCCGGGTTCGATCCTCATTGGGACCGAAGATTTTATCGTTTATTTTATTTGCTACTTTCTCGATTTTTCGCTCACGGATGATTTTTCGCTCACAACCAACGGTGCCGACGCCGACAGCGGAATTTCTGCGACACGAGCTCTCTAACGCTACCGCGTTAAAACAACGCTGGCAGGGGAATCTGTAACACCAACAGTTGACAGTGCACGGAAATTCTGCGTATTGCCATAGAGGCGCCGAATTGTTTTGACTTGATGCAGAAATGCAAAAGTACGGTGCAGTGAGGAAGGCTAGGCCTTGCGTAGACCATTCCACAGCGCTACAGTGGCGTTCAGCACCGCATAAATAGCAATTGATGCAGGAATTCGGGTCTCTTTCGCAGATCTAAGGAATAATAAATACATTACAGTTTCTAAATTCCTCACAATGAATGGATCGTAAGAGTGTTCAATATATTCTTCATTTCCAACCAATCAAAATGGACAGCTTCAGCTGAGTGAAACCTCACTTCCTGGAGCCGAAATCGTTGGTGTATGATTTTGGAAAACATGAAGCGCTTTGCTCTCGCCGATTTCACTGGCACCACAGCCAGTGACCCACATCAAGCAAGACCCACATCAAGCAAAAAGGCCCCTTTAAGCCTTAATACACGGGCCTCTAGCATTTCGCTTCAATCGAAATACGGCAGATGCAGCCATCCTTTGATCCCATGACCTTCTGGTTAGCAGTCAAACACCATAACCCCTAGGCCGCCGTGGTGGGTATGCCATTACTTGAAGAGCCTCATACCTCCCATCCTGAAATCGTATAATCGTGGTCGGCAGCCCACATATAGCGCAAATGCATTGCGGATGACCATGCTATGCCATAGTGACGGCGAAGCAGTGATTGCAAAAGCTCGATTTCTGGCTGTCCTTCTGTAGTAGTCACTGCACACGAGCGCATAGGCGCACACATAATGAAAAGAAACAAAAAGGAAATATTAATCCAAGCCACTCCTTAGGAGTGCTTCTTTCGGCTCGCCTCGTAATGTTCACTGGACCTAAGTAGCATCTCGCCTCTGCACTTGGCGGCGGCACCGACGTTCCACGCCAGCTATCACCACCTCACATCTTATTGGCACTCTCGCCGGGCACAAAACGCTTCACTTAGCTCAGGATACTTGATGACTGCGGGCTCTCCACCTAGCGGAACTGCCATAATAGCTCTGCTTCCGTCGAAGCACCAATACTCTGTTGCTGAGTGAAACCGCAATTTCCCGAATGATATACGGTTCTGCTACGCGCAGACGCAAAACGCCCCAGACGCTAGAAAAAGAGCTCGGAAGCGGTGCTTCATAAAAACGACTCTATTAGTATAACAGGTCAATGACCAATACCAGGAAGGAAAGTTGGGCGTTTCGAGATCTCTGGAGATCACTTGTACAAGGTCTAAAATGAGGGCGTACTGAAGGGTTTGGCAGGTCATCAAATTAAAAACTCTCCGAGACACCACATACAAGTTTTGGTATGGATTCTGTCTTGAATTCGTTCTCTTTTGACCGGGAGTCAGCTTACCTGAACATTATATCATCTCTGCTTTTGTGTTCACTCTGAATTGGCGCAAAACCTTTTCTTTCTTCTCTTCAAAATACTCACCCTCACGAACGAATCTTTCTTGAAACGTGCCGCTCTCCAAGATCAAATGCTACTGGAATATTGGAAATACCACAGCTCTTTTTCCATTTTCGTCTTTCAAACGTCCGTTGCTGGGCATTATATTTTAATCATTGTTTTTCAGAATACAGAGAATAATGGTATTTGTTTGAGCTTGTCTACGAGCGTAGCACATATATGAAACAAGAAATGATTTTTTATAAGAGGACGTGCACCACGAACACAGTTTCAGTGATTTAGCAATAAAGGCAGATAAAATAGTTTTAAAGCACTCTAGAAAGACTGGCGCGCGTACAAGGCTCGGAAGCAGAGTCATAGCAACTGATGGCGGCCAATCGCGAAGCAGCACGCTTCGCTGCCGCATCAGGGAAATGCTGGTCTTGTGGTCTTTTTGTCTTATGTACGAGGGTGCTTACATGCTTCGTATTTATCATATTGCCACGCCCACTTCTTGTTTTATTTTGATGAATTCGGGTTTGACCAGCAAGGACGGTTATCAACTCTCGACGCTGTCCGCGAAGCAGTGTTCGAGAAGCTTCGCGATTCTAGTAGATCGTGTTGTTAAGATTGCGCGCCACACGCGAATGTTCCAGCTTTGTCCAGAGATAACACCGCCACCAGCGATATCGCTGGAAAGTTCGATAGCGCCCGTATAAAAGCCGACGCGCTTGACCGCTTGTCAGTTGATCGACGGTCGACGCTCTTCTCGCCGCTATCAGTGTATTGCTGTAGTTTGACTTTCAGTTTCCCGGCCACAAGTTCGGCCAAATAAAGAGTTTCATCTTGACCACGCCAGCTGTTGTCTTCGTCGACGTCACGACCCCGTGACAATATGGTGAATACACCGCCAGAGTGCATTGTTCATGCTAAATTCTTTTGGACATGAGGAGTGCACGATAATAGCCGCCCCAGTTAACAATTTTAATGAATAGCCTGTCTTCATTGGATGCCTAAATAAGGAAGTCTTTGTGTCAGACAAGTAAAACTAGACGTCTCTTTACTTCAATAAATATAAAAATTTTATTCTGCTGCTGCTAAAATCGGTGGCTTAGCAAAACTTTCGAGGCAAACACTGGTGTTTCATGAGATTCTGAAGCCCCGAAGAAAGCATATATTGATAACAGGAGCCGATTTCGGGAAGGGACGACAGCGTACTGGTAGGGCTGCTATTTTGGCAAGAAAGCTTTCTAGTTTCATTCGTGTGGACAAAGAGTAAAAAACCGTGGAAGTGCAACCCATTCGTACATTGCTCGAAACGTTTGTGAATCGTGAGTCCCTCTTAAAGGGGTGGTGCCACCAAATTTGTGGCTTGCGCGTTCTTTGCTGTAAGCGTTTCCTATAGCTCCAGGAAGCATGATGCACACACCAAAATTGATGTATTCTCGCTAAATAATTTAATATCGCCTTCTGATGTGAACAACTTTCGGTTTCGGTTTCTGGGCACCGAGGTTGGGCAGTGACGTAGAAATGTAGGAGGCTTGGTCACGTGACCACACAAGGCTGTGACGCACTAGTGAGGAAGCGATCGAAACTCGGCGAGTGATGTAGCAACCGATAGTCTGCCGGTGCTACAGTGAACTAGAATATATTCTAGTTCACTACAGCCGGTACGTACGTTGCAGAGGGTGGCGCAGGTCCGGAGGTCACTCACGTTACTACAGCAGATCTGGTGTGACGTCATTACAACTTTCGTTGCCCTTCCTATACATCTACGTCAGAGTTGGCGCGCTAGCGATGGGTTTCGATCAGGAGAATGGGCATTTAGGTACACTTTGGAAGTGAATTAAAACATATTCTAAACGTTTGCTGTGTCCGACCCTTCGTGTGGAGTGTCCTTGCATACAGAGAAAACCCACAACAGGCTTGTTATAGCCTCGAAATTTGATGGCACCACCCCTTTAAGTAGGGAAATGTAGTGGTTTAAATTCCAAATGTTGCATCGTTCAGATCCCACCAGAATTGCTCTAGGAGTTCATATTTTCGTCAGAATCACAGATATGGAAAAGACTCTGTGCTATTTTGTGTGAATTGCCAGACGAAGCATTTGTTATACGAGCTGCCAAGCGACACTTCGGTATAAGCACTGATATGCTGCTGTTCTGCTAATGTACTTTTTCGCTCCGTTGTTCTACCTGAGAGTTATTTAATGAGTGCTACCTTGATCTGACTGATGCTCGCTGCTTCAATCTCGTCCTCCTTCCTTCAGTATTGTAACATTTGCACGTTTGATTGTGTACGCGCTTCTATTATGTGCTCTAAAAAGGTGGCAGTCAGTATGTGTAATTAATAACAGCACTGATTTTCTAGACAGTATTCTAGGATAGCACTATACATATGCGGTTTATTTGAACCTTCCTCCTTTAAACTTGTTACAGTACGCCATGATTCAAAAGAAAGAGTGTTCAAAATTGCGGAACACAACACTGTGGCGATTAGTGCCACTTTGATCGGTTCTAGCACTTAATACGAACTCCCCAGCTGTGCCGACAAATCACTGTACTTGGTTAGAATAGGTGAAACAAGGTTCTATTGGCGACATTATTAAGCGCCTATTGCCTTCCTGGAAGCGGCTTGGAAATAATTTATGCCGGCGGTTTCATTGTGCTACCAACTTTATCTGTATTCCTGCCCCGAGCTACACGAATAGCAGGCATACAAAGCGTAACTGCAACATCAATATGACTGCAAGCATAATTTGCGAACGAAGGTAGTCGGCACCATTATAAGTCGTAATACATACTTTCATGCCAGTAAGAAATTTCATGGCAAGCCTTATCCTCGTGATCATCCCTTTTAAAATAATATGTGTATGTGCCTCTTCTGAAAATTCTAATAATTAGTGAATTATTCAATAAATATTATTGTAATATTTGGCTCATGAAACTTATAAGTGTAATTCTAGATTGCACTGAAGAATACTCTTATTTTTAGCGTCGTCACCAAACCTTTTTATATGTGACACGCCAACAATAATACCTCAATTATGAGTATAGGTGAACTAGAACTGACTCACCACCAAGTACTTCATGAGAGAAACAAGAACGCATTTCATTACAAGTCACTTTGCATTTAAGAACAAAATATTCTCAACAGCACAAAGCAGTGAGCGTCCGGGGGCAGGGTGCAAACGAGCCAATAAAAAGCCTGTCGTTCTTTCTTTAAGTTCCGGTCGCAATTAACGAAAATATATTTGACCCCTTCAACGATGTGCCACTAAAGTCGACACTTACAGCCACTTCCGGCGACAGTGTGTGCCCTGCGCTCGGTCTTTCCGGCGGACAACTATCGCGCCGACACCGACAGCCTCCAGCACTTCGCCAAAAAAAAAAAAAAAAGCATGGCTTCTGTCGGACGGTAACAACTGTCGCCGTTAGGCGAAACGGTTTCCTGCTACCAGCTCTTGAAAACAGAGCGGACCACGTCCTCCAACGATGTGCGCGTGCCGTTAAAACAGCAGACATTTAAAAGCAAGCGAAAACATTCGCGTGAAACACCTCTCAACACAACAACCACTATTACTGTCTGTAGCACAAGCTCAAAAGAATGAAACTCGCTCTACGTGACCGGCTTCGACATTGAAATTGGTGGCCGAAAGGCCTGGCTCGCTCGCCGCGGCTGCGTGGCTGGCAGTGCAAAAGACAAAGTCTGGTCGACATGAACGACGACTGAATCTCCGAGGCGTGAAGGAATGACTCGGCGTTTTTACTTGTCATTTCGCGTTTCTCTCATACAAACAGTTCTGTTTAAAATACAATTCTTTCTGATTATTCCGCGATTGCTTAACGAAGAAGGACGTACCAAATAATTCTGAGCTTAGAGGAAGGTCGGAAACTTTTATTGTATACCACCTGGATACCCGAAAATAAATTGTTCTTTAGATTTCGAAGGCCCAAAAAATATTCCCGTTTTCTGCGTCATTTCTTTGTGCAATTAACTTGCTAATTTTCGCGACATAGCAAGACGGACATGAGAAACGTAGTTTGTGCTATTGCAAAGAGCCCACAACTGTCCGTTTTGTATACGTCATATATACGCCAATTCAATTATGACATTTGCGTCATGGCGCAAGGCGATTCATCGCAGCACGTCGCGCATTCACGATAATTCTTTATTAAGACGAAAGCATGAATGCATCGCTAGGAAAAATAAGCAATCATTCGTGAGATAGGCGTGGCGCACGGTATATAGAGAAGCAAGAGTGATCCCCTACGAGGCAATACGCAATAGTCAACTGTGAACAAAAGGAAAAAAGAAAGTCGCCGTTCTCGCCGACGAAAGAAGGCAAGACGATACGCTAACTAGTTTCAAGACCAAAGAAGAGGTAGAGAGAAAAAAAAGACGACAGCACCGGGTGCGTCCATAATGATCGCGCCTATGTAGGAAATGGCAGAGTGGGCAGCTTTATCGGCGCGCAGCTTAATCTCATTCGGCCACCTATTCCTGCTCTCCGCCACCTCGCACTTCGGGAGTCGTCTGACGGTAACATATAGACGCCATTTCCAGCGTCCCTGAGGGCCCATTAGATGTGGCCGAGTTTCATTGATCGCTGCCGCAGACGAGCCGTTGCGTATCTATTCGGCCGCCGATGCGGTGAAGGTGCCTCCTGCGTTTACTCTTTTTTTTATCGACCCACATTAAGGCTCGTCGTCTTCGATGCCAACGTCAGAGAATCATCGATGCCGATGCACTGGAGGTCCTTGTTAACGGCTACGAAACTGCGCGTCAGTGCGTGCATGGCTACCTGCTAAGGCAGCCTGCGTAGTCCTCTACCAGTAGGCAATAAATGGAAAATAGATGTGATCGCATATAAGGTATTCTAAACATCGTGCGCATGAAGAAGCTATTTATTTTATAGATGCTTGCAGTATGTTTGTGCCAGGTCATAGAATATGTAACCACTGCCTCATCCGTGAGGAGGTGGCTGACGTAGTCATAGGCCTGCGCAGAGGGGGGGGGGGGGGGCGCCCCCCTAGTCACATAAAGGGGGGCTGGCAAAAAGGTTCCTCGTACATTGACTTAGTGGGGGGGGGGCACTGTGATGAACCTTCCCCCCCCCCCCCCCCCCGATGGGGAACCGTGCAAACGCCTAGGGGCGTACTCGATCGAAACCAAAGGACATGACGAAAGAGGGAGAAGCGGATGAGCATGGAGGCCAACCAGACGCACGGCGTTTTGCTAACCCGACTTTGTGAACGCTGATAAAGAAAGGCCAAAAGCAAAGCCTCGCAGCCCGCATGCTGCCAGTTATCTGCAACTGTCCAACCAACGCCGCAGCGACGCACAACTCCTATACTTAAGTATATGAGGCCACTGGACAATAAGAGCAAAAAAAAAAGAAAGATGGGGGACATTTCAATAACTCAATAAAGAAAGTGTAAATAAAGGGCGTAAATGCGAGAGAAAGAAAACAACCGGCTGGAGGCTGGAGACGAAGTTTCGCATAAAACTTTTTCTGCGCCACAACATGCAGAACGCGGTAAGTTTGACTGAACGACTTCCTGCTGTTAAATGGCACTGGATAATGAGAAACGGCGATCTATCAAAGGCGGCGCTTAGGATTGTTTCCTTCGTGTTCCTCGCACCACCTTTACGAGCCGCCACTGCCAGTGTGGCCCTGGACGAGGGGCTCTACCCATAATAACCACGGTGCCATGCGTTCATTAGAGTTCTTCGCCTCTCTCTATCTCTCTCCCTCTCTCATGACTATGCAATCCATGGTGCGTTTGGCTGTTCGCGATATTTCTGACGACTACGCGTTCCCTCGAGCCGGGCAAGTATTTATTGGAGGAGCCTGTCGACTGCAACGCTTCGCCTGGCATGGCGCAGAGCACGTGATGCAATAGATAATTTCCACGTCGAGCGGCAAAATGCCTCGCAAGAGCTTCAGATTCAGGTCATGCTCGTAGCACCGGTGTACAAAGTAAACACGCAATTTCCGCTAGGGTGCTCTGCCGCTGACGTTGCGCTTTGGACAACCGCTATCGATAGCAATCAACGAGCCTGCCAGAGAAGTGGAAGAGGCGAGTGCTCTACGTGACAGCTTCTGCAGAAAAAGGGGTTGCAACATCTGTATACTTGCAGAGTCTGGATCCATGGCCTTGGATATTAAGTATGCGAATGCACGCTACAAAATTACGCTTGTATGTGCTGCACTTGCTTTTGGGCAAGCCTGCGCCGTGATGGCATTTCTTATTAGAGGGACGCTAAAGAGAATCAATAAATTAGTTTAGATTGATAAATAGTGCCCTGAGACTCTAACGTCCTTAATTTCGCCATCATAGGCTTATTAATAGAGGAGAAAATCAAGTTCAAAGTTTCATTTTTAAATTTCGCGTCGAAAACTCCCCGCATGACGTCACGAATCTTAAAGTGTATTTATCGTGTTTTGGTGCCATTGGCTCAACAAAATTACCCGAAACTTGGTATGTTAAGCTTATGGCCCCCTCAGAGGACAATGTACTTCATTTTTACCGATTAGGAACTACGTAGCCCCTAGTAGGCGCCGTCAAAACACGTGACATCACGGCGAATGGTGTGAAAACTTGAAGGTGGCGTCGACACCGACATTTTGTTTTTGCGCGTTTTCTCGCTTACTAAGCGTCTTCTCGCAGCAAGCGTGGTGTTTTTGGTATCGTGAAAGAGCACTTTACTAATATGAGAAAATTCGTTTTGCTCTTTAGTGTCCCTTTAACAGTATGTTATTACTTAAAATGCCATGTCGATAAGCTTAAACAAAGCAGCCGTTCAGGATAAGATGGATGCTTTAATGGATGAGAAATCGGACAGCAGGAAATGTCGCAGGACCCAGCGCCATTCGATGTTCGAGCATTTATCTTCGCATAAAGGTAGGCTGTATCACTAGATTATGCTCTTAGAATACTAAAAGCCCCATTTCTCGTCAAGCTGGAATACCAACAATTCAGTTTCGAGAATTACGGCGCGTGATAAGTAAGATCGCATCATGGGACAAGCCGTGAGCCGACTCCCAATAACTTTTGATAAACGAGAATTACCTTATGTGCGTCTGAAAACGTACACGAATGTCTTCTTTTCGTCATTAACTGTGGTCATATAGACTCGCATTCAATCCGCCACCTCAATGTAATTACTAAACTAAAGTGATTGCCGCGCCCTATTTACTAAACTGCCGCGGTAGGTATACGTGGCGTTCGATTGCACCATGAAGCACGGAAACATCAAAGAAGGTTCGCAATGTCGCATCGATGCCGCTGCACTTGCTTGCTGTGCACACGGAATAATATGTAAGTACGTATACTCGCAGATTATGAACCAGAGGCTTTCTTTTATTCTTAGAAGGATGCTTGTAAGCGACATGAAAATAAATACAAATATAGAGAAAAGATGTAGCGAAGGCCACAAAGTAATTTGCATCTTTATTACAATCGTGTGTCACCCTTGACTCTGGATGCGTACCAGAAGACTGCAAAATAGCTCATGTTGTGCCCATACCTAAGAGTGGTGATAACACTGTCTTCAATAACTACCGTCCTATATCACTGACCTCAGTTAGTTGCAAACTGCTAGAAAACATAATCTACACACACATAATGGCGCGTCTCAATCGAAATAATTTGCTCATAAACAATCACCATGGTTTCCGTCCGAAACTCTCATGCCAAACACAGCTTTATTAGTTGGTAACTGACATTCATACTTCACTGCACTTGTCCCATTTTGTTGACGGAATTTTTATTGACTTTTCAAAGGCCTTCGACCGCGTACCTCATAAACGACTAACACTAAAATTACGTAATCTCGAACTTGACCGCGAAACAACACGATGGCTTGAGGAATTTCTAAAAACTCGTTCTGAGGTGGTTAAATTAAATGATTATATATCCAGACCAACACTTGTCAAGTCTGGTTTCCCTCAAGGTACAGTACTAGGTCCGCTTTTATTTTTAATATATAATAATGACATAGCATGAAATATTAATTCAACAATCCGCCTTTTCGCAGACGATTGCGTTATATACCGAGAAATCGCTGGTCCTAACGACGTCATAGCTCTACAATCTGACCCTCATAAGCTAACGGAATGGTGCAGCATATGGCAGATGCAAATGAATCTAGAAAAGGCTAAACACTTGACGTTCAATTCTGTCTTGAAGTCACATTGTAATACTTACGTACTAAACGATAAAATTGTAGACTTAGTTACAACGGATAAATATCTCGGCGTCCTTATCAATTCAAGACTAACATGGACTGATCACATAGAACACATTACTTGCAAAGCGCAGAAGAAACTTGGCTTTCTGAAGCGACGTTTATATCTAGCTGACAGGGACACCAGGCTTCAAGCATACAATTTCCTTGTGCGCCCTTCACTGGAATACGCGTCAATCATTTGGCATCCCCACCAGATCACCCTTACTAATCTATTGGAAGCCGTCCAGAATAAAGCAGCTCGATTCATCTTATCATCACACTCACGATTTCAAAGCGTTTCATCATTGAAAACAGAGCTGAATATGCCGCCGCTTGCTGTGCGCAGGTAATCTTCCAGATTATCATTTTTCCATACCCGTTATCACTCTTACACATCATTTGCCCGAACGCATGTTTTACCGCCACCTCATACTTCTAGTCGCACCGATCATTCTTTCAAAGTCAACTCTATCTTCGCCCGTACGGAAAAATGCAAAAAAATCACCTTTAACTTGATTGATAAAGGAATGGAATGAATTACCTTCCAGAATTGCTACAATAGCTGAGCCTTCTTTGTTTAATTCAGCATCGCTAACCTATTTCAAACCCTGTGACTTTCATATATTTATGCTTTATCTGATGTTTACTCTTGTTGTATTGCTCGCCTTGTTACTACGTTCTACAAATTTCTGTACTATACCATTGTGTTAACCTGCAATTATTCATCATATGTAAAAATTGTGTTCTGTTTGTGTCCACCCCGCCCCCTATGTAAAGCCCCTAGTGGGCCCTTAGGGTACTTGAATAAATGAATATATTAGTTTTACTATGCTTAACCACAGCTCCATTCGGGAACAGTGGCCCTCCTATCCCATACCCCAATGCCATATATGGGATTTCCATGGAGCTCTTACACAGAGATTCCATCATCGTGCTAATTTGTGATCAGAGAGACTGTATAGAAGCATTCGAGGAAAATCATGTTTATATTTTCCCTCTAGAACTCGCAGACTCATGAAGGCGCGGGCGCGGTGCGGGACACTAGTTCTCAGTGATCGAATTTCGCAGTCGCCTCAGTGAACACTAGCTTTCGTTGTCGGGTCCTACTTTTTTCTTTTGGTTTCGCTATTCACACATGTTGTCTAGCACACTCGCCGGGAAACGAAGCCGGGAGCGGTATGTACAAATTGTCTTCATTTTCGGGTGCGCCCTGCCCCGGGCATTCAGACTGACCGCCTCAGCTCCACGACTTACGGTTTGTATGAACTAATGAATCACGTGACGAAGCGGGCAGCCAGACTGGAGAACTTTGCTTGTGCAGTGTAATTGGCTTCGTTGCCTGGTTCGAACAGCGGATTAAATTGTGATCAGCGGTGCCACTGACGCATACTCGCGACGCCAACGTTCAAATATTTAAATGTCATTAGCGGCAACAGTGTGATCACAGCTGTACATTGGTCGTTGGTGTACTTCGTTTCGATGGGTCGGCGGCCACACAGTTCACCAGTTTTTGAACCAGGATTTTTATAACGCATTCATAGCGAAGTTATAAGAAGCATTTGTGCTGACTGTAGGAGGCTACCAATCTTGAATAATAGCGGGCCGTGAAATAATGTCATATTCCCCTGAAAGATTCTCAGAAGCACAGAGAAAGACTGGCGAGCGTCAACATAGTAAATGTAGAATAAATACAATGATTTAATTTTGTTTTGCAATAAGTGGCCGTGAATGAGAAATGCCGGGGTGACCATTACCAGTACACAATAAAAAATGACATGAGAAAGAACATTCACTATTACCTGCCTGCTCATGGAAAAGTTTCATGTTTCGTATAAGTTACGGAAAATCAGCTCACCGTTTACAAATCATTGGGCGGAAAGAAGATGCAAGAAACTGCCTTGTACACACCGAAAGTCTTTGCACCACGTTGATCCAAACAAGGGTGAGACAGATGTTTTAATGGCTCTCATTGTTTCACTTAAAAATTGTGGATGGGATTTCATAACCAAAGCATTGCAGATGCTGCAGCTAAGGCTGATGTCTTTTTGTACAGTTAGTCTGGTGATGGCTTATAGTAACGAATAACTAACATTGTCTTTAATTAGTGCAAATGGTTCTCAAATTAATAGGCGTTCTGCAAGTTGCAGTGGCAGGAAAAACTAGAAAAATATATTCATGAAATTGAGCTGAACAGCAGCAGTTAGAGTGACTGCTAAATGTTACGTAGCTCATAATGAAACAGTAGTAAAATGATATAACTCGATCTTGTTACACGAACAGCACTTAAGGAAATAAGATTTCACAGTATGCTTGCATCTTTTACAACAAGCTTTAAGGTTGTAATATGCACAAACGCAGGTGTTTTCTTTTCAAGTACTTGTGCTCATGTGTATATGTTTGTGCGTTGAAACCTTCCGGGCAACTGAAATACGTTTCGTGTGTTCTGATTTCTTCCTGTTCAGGTATCATTTCATTTTGGAGTATTGAGAATAATGCAAAATTAAACGCCGAATTCGTAGAATTGGCGATTTACGAGAAGTAAGCTCCGATAAACGCCGAATTTTTATCAAGAAAATAAACTCCGAAAAACACCCTCCGAAATTCAAGAAACAGAAACACCGAAAAAACGGAGCCGTAGTTATCACCCACTGCGTTGACTGCTGCCATTATTGAGTGGCCCAGAGCAGCATCTGATATAATCAAATCTCGACTACTTCCATATGAAGCCAGAGAACTGCATATGTAGTGTGCATGCTCATGTTCTATACATATTTAGTATTGCATTAACTAACAAAGACTCCTTACTCAAATTCCAGGTATCGATAGCCGCTGTTGTATTGATAACTGCTCGCTGCGCGCTGCGTAGTACAGGTAAACATTTAGCTTTTAGTCCTTTAGTAACATCTAGCAAACAACGTTGACATTGTGCACCTTTAGCACAGGTTGCAACTGGTGATCCAATAGAGCAAGTTCTTCCGGTAAGAATCTTCTGAGTTTCAACGTGTTTGGAAGGCGAAGTTCCGTCTTGGGAACAACATGGCAATGATGTTATCGGACGGAAGGAGGAGCTCTAAGAAGAAAGTAGACGCAACTAACTCTAAGCAAGCGGGTTCTTTTTTTTTGTTTTGCTTTTATTTTAAAGAATATGGGTTACCGTATGTTACTGAGTTCGTCGGCGAGTAAGAATCACGAGAGTGCACAGGCCTATTAGGTATTTCCCGACAGTCGGTGCGTTACGCTACAACGACACAGTTTTGCAAAGAGGGCACCTCGAAAAAAGATGCTGATTAGTCAATATTAAAAAAAAATGTTTGGGTTTCCGTTACCCTAGAGCAGGAATCACGTCTGTCAAATATCCAGAGGCATCTTTAACAAAGAGTGCCCGAATTCACAGAAAACGTCTTACGCTAGTTTTGTTTGTAAGAGAAAATGTCAGTCTATCGTGACGCTGGACCTATCGCTAGTAGAGGCTTGCTGACAATGACAAGCGGCACTTGCGAAAAAATAAAAGCATTGAAAATTCGGCTCCAACTCTCAGTTTTTCGTTCTTTCAAATTAGGGTCGCTAATGTAGCTTCACTCCATATAGTTTTTGTGGAAAACGCAGCCAAGTACACTTCCCAGCGGTCACCTCTATTGATGGCAAGGGACGTGAGAGCGCCAACACAGGGACAGAGGAAGAGAATGGCGACACGGGTGTTGTCTCCTAACTGAAATTTTTTAGGGAACTTTGCTCGATATATGTACAGAGATAAAGAAACAAGACCACAATACTGAGCAACAACACAGTGGCACCGCGCTAAAAATAAACTTCACAAGCAGAGCACAATCAATAGACCCATCTGTCTAGTCTCTTGAGATGCAGTGCAAACAAACGCGAAGACACGAAAAAAATTGCTCATGTTAGTTCGCGCAACGTAAAGATATGCAGAACCAACTAGTCCACCAGTTTGATTTGCTGGCTTGTCTCGTATCCTATCAAGTACTGAGTTCGGGCGAGTTGGTATCCATAGCTTTTGAAGTGCTAGAAAATAAAAACAAAGAGAAAATACGAGCAGAGGAAAGCAAACAAACTAAGAGCCCTACTGTCAACTAAGACTTCAACGTGACGAAACCCCAAGTGCATAAGTGTAGTGTCCTACAGGAATGGAATAACAGCCAAGGCTAAAGAACAAAAACAGAGACATAAAAAGACATACAATCTCCAGGGAAGGGTGCATTCATGGAAATCCGTGAAAACAACATATGTACAAGCAGAATTAAAAAAAAAAGTTAATACATAATCACCAGCTACTGCGTCAACATGTCCGGAATCTAATTGTACATTATGTAACTGTGCCACGCGCGGATTATAAAAACTGCAACTACTTGATTGTCACCGCAATCGGTGGAACGCTAACCACAGTCAAATCACCCCTCTTCATCTCAGTAGCCTCGGCCATCATCAGCCTGGAATTTACGCCCGAGTTCCGATACAACATCGCGGTGTTATAAAAAAATGGCTGACAACCACAAATGGCAGTGTGTCGCCAGATACCCATCAGTACCTTTACGCACCTTACTGCGATGCTCTCTTAACGGATGTTGAGACACCTCTCACTCTGTCCTACATAAACTCAGCCACATTAAAGTCGGATTCGATGTACCAGTCCCTTCGACAGTCTGCAAACCCGTTGCGACGGTTGATTACGCACTCCTTTTATGGCTTCTTAAACGGAGAGGCAGCAATGCATAGCCGACATAACTTCTTTTACTCCTACTCGTTCATCAATCCCCGAGTGTATCGTAGCCAACCGGATGTTTTGCTGGTTAACCTCCCTGCCACCTTTTTTGTTTCTTTCCTTCCTTCCGTTCCCAAATATTCTTTATATTGTGAGCATTGTGGTGCAAGTAGGGAATTACTGCCACTCTTGCACGGTCATCAGGGACTTGGTCCCTTAAAAGGTCTCCTTTCATACTATACTCAGTCACTTTGTGCACTTTTTAGGCAACTGATGTAATCAGCTGATTTGGCTATCTGGCTGCCTTCAGCCTTTGTACCCGGGTGGCAAAGCTTTCTTCCATGCGATGTACGCACGACGTCTGCAAGGCATTTATATGACACCTTTGAACCAACTTCGTTTAGTCTGACACGAAAGGCAACAAGGGTTTTCCGCGACCTGGTTCATATGTGGCACGTACGTGGTCAGGCCGAAACTTCAAGGAAATGTCCAGACGCCGCAGCTGAAGCGGCAACTCAGTGATAACGAGACGCTGAAGCGTCTGCTTGAACTCATCCTAAGCAACATCAAAACGTCACCGCATCGATCCTGAGTACTACGAGGTAGTCATTTACGAAGCGGAAGTATTTATTACCTTTGAATTGTCAAGCCTGTCTAGCAAAAGCAAGTGCAAAAGTGCCAAAGAAATGTCACTCAGGATCGGAGCTAAACTAGAGCCAATGCAAATACATAAACGAGGATATAAAGGTGGTCGTTCCACTGCACAAAGGTTGACTGAAGTTACATAAACAGCAAGTCTAGGACTCCCTCAATGGACGGCGCCACGTACTCGATAAAATCAGTTACCCTATGCAGATACCCTTTTACGCTTTCCGAAAGTTCACCATGAGGCCGAGAGAAAAAAGGTCCTTGACGTCTACAGAAAAAAGCACATAGTAAAGTGTTTTTCTTACGTGTTTCGTGGTACGTGTTTCTTCTTTTTTTTGCACTTTCAGAAGTTCTGTCTCTTATCGCCCCTGTAACCCGTTCCTTCTTTTGTCCCTGTGTATAAACGCCGAAATTTAGGCTAGTTAACTTCCGATCATTATAAGGAACATAAAACAGTGCACTTTCGACATGATATACACTTTACACTGAATAGAGTATTACTAGCCCAAACTACAGCCATAATTCTCTATAGAATTCAGCATGTCTATTGATATCCCTCGAGAAAAAAACATCTCATGCTTTAGGCCAAACTCATTTGTATTAGCGTCGGCATCATTGAAAGATATACGCATGAAACAAATCTTATCGGAACTAACGTACGCCTATAGGCTTCAACAAATTTAGAAACGGCGTGGTTTTACAAGGGTAGCCAAGCAAAAAAATAACTGCAAATCTTTGAAACGCATTTCATCTGCTCCACGTGCAGCCACCGCGCAAAAGCGTCATTGGGAACGTGGAGGCGGGCGTCGCGAGTAGCTGCAAACACCAGTGAAAACAGCAAAACAACAGCTGTCAGCTATTTTGCAAGCGGCTCCATGACTAAAAACGCAGTCGAGCACATCGCACATCTTGGCATTCCCAGACTACATGCGCACTTTCTGGTTGTAGGCTTTTAGCTTTGTGTTTTTCTCGCGTCATTTACAGTGAACAGGGAATGACCTTATACCAGCGGGAGTAAGAGCAATTAGGAACTGTGCCCGTCCTTTCATTGCTCACTGGGGTTGCTTTTCGCAAAACGAAACAGAGAGTGAAGGAGAATAGCAAGGAGCCGGAATTCCCGAGAGGCGCAGAGACGACCTCGTTCAGGGTTTGCTACACTGCTTTGTGCACATTAACGTGAAAAAAAAGGCAACAAGAAGTAATCAATCTTTTTAGGAGCGTTGCGTTCCTAGCACGCTCCAACACGAATATACATTAGGAAGCTTTTTAGCGCAGCAAGATCAACAACTCAACAAAACAATGACTCATTACAGAGTACTGCTAGGTCTAGCTTGCATTAATTTATTGGGGTTGAGATGTAAACCAAAAAAAAGCTGGTGCCACAGCCGGCATGACGTGGTACGAGGGATCACGTGGATACAAGGGCCGCGTTGACTGCTTCCGAATTGCCGAAGCGAGCTGAAAACTAAAGTTTAAGATTTCCACGCGCGCTGCGGTTGATTAATTGGGGAGTGTTTTCTGCCTCTCATGTGCGCCTGACAAGACTTGAAAGCTCTCCGATATTTGGCGGGTGGTATCGAAATCTCTGAACGTAAACCACTGCGCGGTGCCGTAGTGTTACGGTGCCGTAGTGCTACGGTGCCGTAGTACCGTAGCGCAAACGCACGCAATAGATGCCAGTGTAAGCCTTCACTAGCAGTTCACCTTTCCCAAGTCACGCGTCAGATTTGTCGCTTGTTTTGTGGGAGCGTTAGGACGCGTCCTCAGTTGCTGGTCTGGGTGTGGTACAAGATAGAGGTGTCGGTTGCTTGCTCCGCAGAAATTGAAGTGGCCGACAGCGAAGAAGCCGGTCCTAGTGGAATGTGTATGTGCCCGCTGAAGTTATGGAAGTCGACGACCAAACGTTAGCCTAAGCTCTACACTAGACAACCAAAATTTCATCAAACGCAAGAGTTTCGTGTCAATAGATACTTCAATACAACAATAATGTCGCCTAAACATTTCTTCTTTCAAAATTGTCCTGCGGAAAAATTAGAGATGATACAATGCAATCAATAATATACAACGAATAATAAGCCCTCTTGCGTTGTAGCCACACCATGGGAATGTTACTCCGTATACCTCCCATAGGACGCCTTAATTCATGACGTCAGCGCTGGCAGCGCCAAACGTCCTTTCAGTTACTATCCTGGCGGTTGGGATTGAGAGACTCAAACTGCAGAATGGCGGCGCACATGGTATGCGTCGTCATGGCAACACTAACACCAGCCACGTTTCCTCTCCTCGCTCTCGTTCGCGCACCGTTTTTTTTAATCCTTTTGCTTTGTTTGCGTGCGCTGGCTCCCTCTTCCACTCCTTTTTTTTTATGACCCCCTCGTCCACGTGCTGCGCCGTGTAGCGCGCCGGGCGCTTTTTTTCTTTTTTTGCATTCGCTTCGCGTGCTACGCCGCGCGTTCGTAGCGCGTCTGAATGTACGCAATTTACAATCAGGCATTCTGCAAACACTGCAGTCGTGCAGCATGTGCCAGAACGCAAAAAAAAAGAATGATTTGCACTCACAACACAAAATATCTTTGGTCTCGTTTTATTGTCCTCGTTTCCGAAAATCAACATTTTATCAAATGTGGTGCGATACAGGCTCAGGAGATTAACAGAAGCTATTAGCAGGAGATTAACATACACGTGTTCTTGATCACTAAACAAGACGAAAGTTCTCGACAAAGTTAAGAACTTCAAGAACAGTGGAATAAAAAACAGAACATAACACTAGGGCACATATTAAAACACAATTTTATACTGACAAAAGTGCAGAGAGCTTGTGATATATGCGCACGATATTGCACAAAATTATCATAACTAACAAAATTGAACATTCACTGCAATGTAAAACAATGAAAGCAGTCGAAATACCTAAAAATAGAATAATAATGTAAAGATCATTAGAAAGATGTCAAAATGAACTCCACATATAACACAACTAATATTGGCCGCACGTTATTGACAATTCCAAAAACGTTGATTTTGATATAACTAGTGATGATAAACGCGGAGAAAATGAAAGGATGATATCGGAGGATTCATGGCATCTCTTCTTGAAATGCGCCGATTCTGCAACTCGTCAGCTTTTCTTTGGGCGCACCGACCAGCTGTGTGGCGTTCCGGAATACTTTAAAAACGCTTCCACCCTGAAGAAAAGGGACAAGTTCCATTCAGATAAAGAGCGCCGTCGACTCGCGCAAAAGTGAACTCGTTTGTTCGCCTCAGAGCAGCACACGTTTTCACACAGCTACCCAATGTCTCACAAACGTGGTTATAGGCGATGGCGAGTAATTAACCGGAGGCAAATGCAAAGCACACACTCAAGCACGCGGTTCTGTGAGAGTTGTAAACCTGTAACTATAGTTACGTCACATGGGCCTTATGTCCGCTGCTTGTTTATGACGATTTAAACGCAGCATCCTGCCCTTTTCAAATCAGTCATTTTTGAAAAAAAATAACTGTAGCCCCACTGCAGAGGACAGCTACTCGGTCTGGATGCGAATTCAAATTGACACAATGAAAACGGCGACTCAAAGGGCACGCTCACCTGTCGTTATTTTGGGGGCCGGCAGATATATTCCGAGACTTGTTCTGGAAGTATTCGAGCAACAAAGCACTAGGCACGAACAGCGCGAGTCGTAAAACATCGCGTCGCACAAGCACACAGCGAGCGAGCACCATGAAACGGACGAGCGACGACGGCTAACGCACGCCTTACCAACGCCAGACACGAAACTTTCTAACGGATTTCAAAGTCGGCGGCACCAGCAAGGCGGCGGAAGGCGCGCCTCCCGGAGGAGGCGGAGTTGATCCCGCCAGAGAGGGGGCTGAAGAGAGTTGGGAGAAAAGAAACGGAACGCAGAGTTTAACTGTGATCCCAGTCCATGGATGGCGCTTCAATCGGCCAAACCAGTCACGTGGGTTTCTTTCACTGGCCTGGCCACACTGAAGTACAGAGCGGTTGTTGCCACGCCAGACTCCACTGGCCGGCGTCAGCTGAAAAAAAAGCACCGAAAGAATGTGTCACCTCAACATTTGGGTCGTATGGGAAAACTACGAGGATACGCGAAAGGGCACAACCATTTAACGCATGGAATTAGAAAAAAATCACAATTTTCTTTTGCGAACATCGCAGTTGTGAGAATTCCTCTGTGCTCTCATGTTATAAAGCGTTACATTACGACCTTATTCTATGCGCTTTCAAACCCACGAGCACGCATATCTAAGTTCCAGCATCCGCGATAGAATGCCACGTGGTACAGCCGCAACCAGCACGTTATCACAGGTGAAAACTTTTTACAAGAGCTCGAAATAAATGCGCGGGGCGAAACTTTTCTTGATCGTCCCAAAACGAGAAGTTTCGAGGCACGCGGTACTTACCTCCACGCTTCTGCAGGTTATCTTGCTCCAGGCGTTTTAAAAACGCGAGCGACGCGCGTTATCACTTGGTCGCATCAAACGCTCGTTGCGTTTTCGACACGCTAGTCTGTTTGTTTACACCGAACTATCATCATCTGATAAAGCGAGTGCCAAAAGAAATGCGCGTCTTGGGATATGAAAATCGTCACCAACATTTCGTAAGTTTACTCTGAAGCGCCCGTTTCCTAGCTACGGCGCAGTTAAAATATCCAACGTACCGTAAGCCTATCTACGCATTAGCGCGGGTAACAACCTTACTACGCAGTTCATCGAGGGACAAAAAAGTGACGGTTCTCACCTTGCTGTCGTGCATCTGCAGCCGACGACACCGTACTGCGGTGCTCAAAAGCGCCACTCTCACACAAAGTATCGCTCAATACCACGACTTCTCTGAGTGCATAAGCAGAAACAGATGCCGCCGAATCACGCATGAGAGCGGCCCCGCTCCAATCAGCGTCATAGCTGGTCTGGCGATGACGTCGTATCGCCGGTGTCGCTTGGTGGCGGAATGTTCTTTCATGAATTTGCATCTTATCGTGTAACAAAATGTCTTTACACGTAGAGAAACAAAAAGAAACGAACAAGCTATGCATTTATATTGTACACCTCTTTTCTTTTTTTTTTGTTGCACTACTTGCGCCACCTGAACTCTTCTTATGTTCTCCGGGAACAAGGGCCCTGTGATTTGACGCGAAAGTCTCGAAGACTATTGGGCGAGAAGGTGGCGGGGAGAGCTCGATCAGCTTACCGCTGAGTGTCTTTTTTCCTCTTGTCTTCTTTGCCTTTCTCTATGAGGGTTCCTCGATGCCAGCGATCATTCGTACAGGGTGGTGACAACAACTGACATAGCCACCGCCATATTGTGTCAAACAGTGGAGCTATCGCGTTGCGTAATCTGCCATATTCGGTCCGACAGTGGACACGGTCACCACATTGTATGAGGAAGCGCTGGCATCGAAGCGTCTTAACCTGGGTGATTAACAAGCGCGCCTAGGTTTTGCGGGCGTAGCTCAGATTTATTCACAGGTTATAACTAAGGAGGTACAAAAGTGACTACTATAAAGAGGCGGCATGGTTGCGCGGTACAGCCTTATTGCCGCGTTGTTCACTTGGCGCCAGAAATTCAGCATCGCTTTCATGACCAGAGAAGTCGTGACCACTTTCAAGTTGCTGTAGAAGTTCTAGTTTAAACATATATTTATTTTTGATTATTTTTGACGGTATCCATTGAAAACGCTGAATATTTTTTATTGATCTTAAACCATACAGGTTTCCAGGGTTTGGGATTACCGTAGCCCTGTAAAGGATACTCTGTTGTTCGTAGCCTCTTTATGAGGAGAAGCCTTCTTTCTGGTAGCGATTTCTCTTGCAGCGGCAACACGCACAGGGCATATAGGGCGGCTGATAAGATGATTTTACCACAACCAAGAAGCAACCACTGGGGTACAAGGGTATTGTTACAAAAATGAACGAGATAAGCTAGCACGCTGGAGTACGAGGCTTCGCTCACGTAATGAACTTAGCTCTTAAGAATCTAGGCTCAAAGAAAAACAAAGAGTACGTGTTACTCTTTTCAGTCAGCTGGGACTTTCCACGTGTAAGACTATTTTTAAAAAAAACCATGTAAACTCTCTTTTGAGTCTCACGACTCTCCTATGAGTGTATAATGATCTTCAAAGAGAGTTCATGTGTTCTTCTAAAGAGTGTTATATGCGTGACAAGTCAGGACTCACAAAAAAGAGTCAAAGGGCATTCCTTAGAGTGCACAGTCGAGATTACTTTAGAAGGCTGTGGTATTTCCGCCTCAAAGGGGAATGAACATTAACCTGCCCGAATGTGCTCGCGCGTTAGAATGACATCATCAGCGGTCGCGCTTCGGTCACTTGAGCGGGACCTCTCCTGCATTCTTAAATTGTATTCACCTATAGGCACGTAGCTCAAGGACCACTATGAAGCGATTGATTGATTGATTGATTGATTGAAAGAACTTTATTAGATGCGAAGTATCTTAAGGCCGAGCTCAATCCGGTGGTGTGCGGCGTGACCACCCTTACTGCGCATGCGCATACCCTCTCGACACACCTCCTCTCCACTCACCCTCTCCCCTTTCCCTCCCCACATTCCCTCTCCCCTTCCCCTCTCCCCATCCCCTCTCCACTTTCCCTCTCCGCTTTCCCTCTCCACTTCCCTCTTTCTACTTTCCCTCTCCCTCCCCTCTCCCATACCCCTCTCCACTCCCCCTTTCCACTCTTCCTCTGAAACGCGGGCTAGACATGCCGAAATTCTCTCCTGCGCAACGCCGCGATGAGCTCGATGAATGCGCGTCCCCTCCCCTTCTCTCTCCTCTCCTACGCTGCCCCCGTCTCGCCCGCCTGTCGACCGCGTTCCCCGCTCGCCCTGTGAGAATTAACGGCCAGGCTAGATGGAAGATACGACGCGCGTAGCGTCCCTCTTCGCGTTCCACGACGCGAGGTCGGTAGCACGCCCAACGAACGCCAATGGAACGCGATCGTGCAAGTGCTCCGGCTTCGCATCGCCTCATGGTCCCCTTTAGCGGGAGATGGTGTAATTTTTTGTGACTGAAATAACTTTAATGTTATTCCGGTTTATCTCTAAAACACGCGTACGGTGATTGGAAGCAAGCAGTGACGTCACTCATAGAGTGAAATGTGAAACACTTTCCCTCGTTGACTGCTCGTGTTCTGAGCTTTGCATACTTCCGACCCCTGTTTCCTTACACACATTTTTAATGTTCCTACGTTCATATAAGTGTTCAACACTACGCACACCAAGGTACCCTACAGAAACGTTGCAAAGGTCTCTTTGGAAGGTCGCAGGACCCCTTTAATTCGTCCATTGGTTATGCCACCTTGACGACGTGGTAGTGTTTTCGCTTACGTTTGAAGCATCGCTACTGCGTCTGTCGGCCATTTTAACCATCTTCCACATGATCGACGTTTAACTCAACGCGTTGAAGTGCTATTTCGCCTACAAATTGATTAAGGACGTGCCGAACCACTTTTCCTAGGAAAATGAAAATTATATAGGCGTCCTCTAGTGCGCGGAGTTCCGTTAACGCGTTTAATACTGCGTGGCAGAAAAGTAAAACCCACCGGGCATCAAACCGTGTGAATGGGTGGGTGGGTGGTTTCCCATTAGACACCGTACAGACATCATCGTCATGACCAGCAAGAGCCTCAACAAAGTGCGCAGCGGCGCGTATTGCTTTACGAATGCGTTGTGGGTGGATGCTTTGTCAATTTGCAATATGATACACTCGTTGCGTAGTGGGAAATTTGCAACTGCACTTGCAGGAGACATACATATGAGGAGATGTTCAAATTGGAACTGATTCGCGCGCGGACGATCCTTCCATCGCGACTGGAAAATCGCGAAAGTCGTGCCAGTGCACAAATCTGGTGATACTTCTGTCCCATCCAACTACCGGCCAATTTCTTTAACTTGCACTAGTTGCAAAATTCTCGAGCACATTATCTTAAAATTAATAACTAAGTACGTAGAAGAAAACAACCTCATCTCTCTTTCTCAGCATGGGTCCAGAAGTGGGCTATCTACTGTCACTCAACTCGTAGAGGCTATACATGACTTTGGGCTGGCAATAAACGAACAATCGCAAATCGATGTAATTTTTTTAGACTTCTCTAAGGCCTTCGACCGCGTGTCCCACTCTAAACTCATCACTAAACTCATAGAAAAACTAGGCAATGGTCCAATAGTTGAATGGATTAGTGATTACCTTTCAGATCGCTACCAGTTTGTGCACTATAATGGACAGAATTCTGACACGGTTAAAGTCCTCTCGGGCGTTCCGCGGGGATCTGTTCTTGCTCCGCTCTTGTTCCTGTTATTCATAGATTACATTGTTGACACAGTAAACGTTAAAATTAGACTTTTTGCAGATGACTGCATGATTTACAGTGAAATCAAAGACATTGGCGATCAGGTTACCCTTAACAATTCCCTAAACAACGTAGCCCAGTGGTGCCAAGACTGGCAGATGGTTATTAATTCTGAAAAAACGGTCGTGATGAACATAAGCAGAAAGAAAAGCAAACTATTATTTCCGGACTCGCTTAATGGTGTCACCCTTCGCACAGCAACTCAGTATAAATATTTAGGGCTTTTAAGATCATCTGACCTCAAGTGGACTTCGCATGTACAACAGGTGACGAAAAAGGCAATGAACAAGTTATTTTTCCTAAAACGGACACTACGTTACGCTACCACAGATACGAAGCGCTTATCTTACATTACTTTTATAAGACCGATGCTGGAATATGCGAATATAGTGTGGTTTCCTTCAACAAATACTGATAGAGCTATGCTCGAGAGCGTACAGCGCAAGGCCGTAAGATTCATTTTTAACCGCTATAAGCGAACGGATTCCCCTTCCGAGCTTCTGCACCGAGCAGAGCTACCTACGCTCCGCGATAGAGCAAAAATACACCGGTTGAAGTTTTTTTACCAATTGTTGAACGGCCACTTTAAAACTAATGCCTCAGCTTTCACTGTTATAAAAGAAAAAGGGAAAGTGCGCCAGAAACACGACCTGATCTTCAAAGAATATTTCTGCCATAACAATACCTTCCGTTTTTCATTTTTTCCTCGCGTAATAAGACAATGGAATGCGCTTGATTCCGCTACTGTAGCACAGCCAACAATTAATAAATTTCTAGAAAGTGTTGAAAACCTCATGTCGGTGCTCCCGAGTTCTATGTGCTAACCTACTCGCTTACGGGTGAAGGCATTTACACTTGATCGTTTTATTTTTATCTTCATCTTTTGGTTGCAGGCAATGTATTGCTATGCTTGTATGTTGATGATCGCGACACTTGTACCTGATGTCATTGCTCTTGTATGCATTTTTATTCTATTGTACTCTTGTATTGGCCATTGCATTACTTTGCTTGCATAATGTTTGTATGTTTGTATAATGTTTGTATCTTTTCCACTCCTGTAATAACCCTCAAGGAGGGTTTACAGTATTCTGTAAATAAATAAAATAAATAAATAAATAACCACTCAGGAGCGAAGACTTGCAAGCGAGTGAGAAGGCGATGCGAACGGGGTCGGAATATGCTACCGCGTTCTACCCTGAAGGTGAAACTCAAACGTTCTCAAGAAGATTATTCGAACACTTCCACCGAAACTTGTTCGGTCACTTATAACGAAGTGACGCAACACCCACAGCCCTGATAGCGTGTCTTACACGGGAACATTGCTTGAAAATCAAAAATTATATTTCGAACACATTAAACTCTCATAGTTTAATGCGATGCTAGATATACATTTTTCCTACAGAGTCTTGTTGTTTTGTTACTCGATGCTTTTAGTATATTTCCTTTTATTTCACCCTCAACGTCGATAGCGTATAGAAGTACTGTAGGTAGGCAAGCATCTCTCGAAAGACGAGGACAACTGTATCCGTCAGGCGCAGAAGTTTCCTGATATTTCCATTCGCAAAAATTGAGGCGTTTTCCTCGGAACTCGTTCTTTAGGGAATGAGAGGTAACAACGCACGTACACGGGAAAAAATAAACGGAGAAATGGAATCCCACACAGAAACACCGTAAATAAAAAGACAGCACACAACTGTGGTACACGCAAGGAAAAGACATCTACTCAACGTGACAAACTTCGACAATGAGCTACGCTGCGAGGCAGTCGCACTCGGCCACCATTTTGTTGCCGCCGGCCGACGTAGAAACAAAGTGGAGCCGACAACAGATTTTGAAGCAGTTGGAGAACTGCGCGGTTGCCCTCGAGATAAACTTTTGTTTTCCATATTCTTTTTGCTCGATTTTCACGCAAACCTTCTCTTGACAATGCCGTCTCTTGGCGGCTTCTCTTGGGGGAAAAGCATAAGAATTGAAACAAGGCATGTTCAGTGGCAATCGACGGTGGTTCGACGGAGCGCTGCTTTTGTCATCGACAAACGTAAACTGAACAGGCTTCTGGGCATGCGCTCGAGGTACCGAAGTCTATGCATGGTACGTTCTGCGCAGAAAGGAATTATAGGACTCGGCCCGAAGCCACCCGGCACTTCGCTCAACCGAGGTAGAAATTGCTTGGCGACTTCCGTTTCGTGAGAAAAACTGCAACTTTTTCTCAACCCATCACTCCTTCAGTCGGTACATTACGATTTACTGTCAGAATATGTGCCACTGCTAGCGTGTTCTTGCTGCAAGGTGCTCCAAGCTTTCGTTGAAACAAAGTCCAGGTGGTAAGACGATTGTTCATGCGCTTTCTAACGCAGCCTTATAACCCTCACGATTAAATTTTCATTTGCGGTTCACGAGACAAATGTTAAGGGGAAGACAATGTACCGAAGGGTTACGTTGCCCTGTAGCTACGGTGACCAGGATGAATAATCTTGCCCGAACGTTGGCTTTAGCCACGTTACTTCTTCGACAATAGTGAGTTTTAGTACTGCGGAATGGTGATAAGTACGGATCACGCAAGCGCGATGCATTGTGTGGCTTTTAGCGCACGGTAATACCCGCGTACGTAGCGAACGTGAAGCGTATTACGCCATCTGGTATATAAAAAAGAAAAAGGCGCACGTGCTGCTGACAGCCAATTTGAGCTAATCCAAGTGGATAGCTGGATTATGGACAGAATTCTAGCCACAGTAAAGGTGTAGTGCGGTACCATAGCTGTAGCTACTCCTAACGGACGGTGAACGCACGTGTGAGCATGAGTGCCAAACGCTCGTGCTTGCTCACCTGTCGTGCGGTAGGTGCGGCGATCTATCTTCGACAATGGTGAAATCAACTATCCTTTGGGTCCCCTACTGCCTGGCGTACCTCAGTTGGGAAGAAATAGAGGCGCCCATGCTGCGTCTCGAACAAACGCGATCTACGAGAGCGGCAGGACCCGCTCTTATGTACGCACGCGCGGATCGCATGTGTGCGTACGTAGTGCCAACGTACGAATCGCGATACGTACGCGTTGCGGTCTGCGCATGCGCACAACGCAATGTGTGGCGCCCTTACGCACGCAATGCCGCCACGTACGATACGTACGCGGTAATAAAACTCTAATATCTCATTTGCTATGTAGTCACTCATATGAGCTTTTTTGTTTCTTTTTTTAAATTGACTCACCAACTGAAATCACATTCACAAGGTAAGGATTCACTGTGAGATCCACTGTAGGCTTGGTGGTGAATAAAAGCCTAATTCTTCTATTTAGGTGACAGAGAGGGCCTTTTCGGATACTCCGTCAAACACGATACTCCTTTCGGCAAGGCGGTCTGAAGCCTGTCTACGCTGAAATAATATGGAGCAGAAATAAATGTTTAGCTGAAATTTTAGTGTAACTATAGAATGTACACTTCCTATTTTCAGTATGCACTAGGCGCGTCTAGCAATAAAGATCGGTTACAGAAATGCGCAGAACGTTACATGGTATGTAAAGTAAGATGACCAACTCTAGGTCGTCCAGCGCGTCAAGGAAGCCGCCCGATCCGATGGACTCGCGGCCGATACGAGGGCTAGGGCTGAGGCCCGGCCCGCATTAGCCACGCCGCGCTCTAAAGTTGTTTAATAAATTCAAGTTAGAAAAGAAAAAAATAAGATGGTTGATCCCTCCGTCATAGGAATCGGAATAACACGAAAGGAAAGCGCGCCCTTACAGAA
The DNA here is from genome assembly GCF_013339695.2 of Rhipicephalus sanguineus. NCBI lineage: Eukaryota > Metazoa > Arthropoda > Arachnida > Ixodida > Ixodidae > Rhipicephalus > Rhipicephalus sanguineus. Next base: position 149,920,999 of record NC_051180.1, read on the forward strand.
GTAACTGAATGTTTACTGTACATTCATATAAGAGAGTTTGCATAATGTATATTTATGTCTGGCAGCTATAGCACCGTTTAACGTGGATGCACCCACTTTGATGATTGGTGGTACATCTCCATCCCGAAGACTAAAGTCCACGTTAAGTGATTAAACAGACCCTTGTGGTAGCTGTAGTAGCTAACGGTAAAAGCGTAATCAAAGAACGAGGTGTGATAGCCAGAAGAGCGTCGTATATAGGACGCAGAACTTTGTCGCCATCCCGCTGCATGCTAAAATGTGATTGAACACCACGGCCGGACTAGAGGGAAACGCAAAGGGCATCGTGCCGCCCCGGTAGCCCGGCCGCGATTTTTTCTCGGGGCGAGCTCGTCAGCGGGGAACGCGATGTTACAGCCAGGTGAGGCAGGCGCGCGTCGCTGAGCTATTTTTGGTTTGTATTAGCCTGATGCTATGAGCGAAGCAGACGCTTTTTCGATGGATGGATGGATGGATGCTATGAGCGTCCCCTTTATAACGGGCCGGTGACATGTGTGCCACCAGGCTCGACAAAAAGAAAAAAAACTTTACTCTTTTTTTTTTTTGTTAGCGTTGGCCTAGTGCCTTTACTTCAATTAAAACTATTTTACTCCAGAAGAAAAAAAAATACTGAAGTTTTCAGCTCCGTTCTCTGCCTTTTAAGGCAGAATGTCCTTATTTTTTTCCCAATATTTATTTTTGTCCTTTCACTCTAGTTTTCTGCCACCAATACTCTGACCGTCTCTTACTTATTTCAATCGCGGGTGTGTTCAGCTTTCCATTGTCTCTAAAACCGAAGGCGTCATGAAGGCTCGTGCCCAAACGTACACCTGGGTGGATGTCTCCACATTCAATCAGAACATGCTCCGCCGTTTCCTGATCTTCCCCGCAGCACGTGCACTGTTCTTCTTCTTTACTGAATCTCGCTTTATAACTACCCGTTCTAAGGCAACCCGATCTCGCTTCAAACAGTAAAGCGCTTCCCATTGAATTGTCGTAAAATGCCTCCCCTCCTTATTTCATTTTTGCCCTTTCGGTAGTTTCTCAAAGCCGGTTTTTTCTCCATAGCTGCCATCCAGTAAATCCTCTCCGCCTCCCTGACTTTTCGCTTAACGCTCTTTGTTGACATACTGCTTACACTACCAGCCGTATATTTACTAGTGAGCCTCCTAGTTCTTTTTCTCCACTGTGTGTCCACGCTCTTCCTATACAAGTAACGGAACACCTTCTGTGCCCATCTACTCTCCTTCATATTGCTTAGCCTTTCTTCGAAGCTTATTTTGCTCTGAAGCATCCTCGCCTCAAAACCTGCCCATCCTATATCGCCCTTTACAGCCTCACTTGTCGTCTTCCCGTGAGCACCGAACGCGAGGCGTCCCACAGTCCTTTGATTTATATCCATTCCCGATTGAACCTCTGCCCTCATGCACACCACTGAGTTCCCAAAAGTAAGCCCCGGAACCATTACACCTTTCCACAGACCTCGAAGCACCTCGTACCTATTATATCCCCACAATGCTCTGTGCTTCATTATTGCAGCATTCCTCTTTCCTTTTGCTGCCGAGGCTTTTTCCTGTACCTCCATGTACCTGTCACCCTCATTTATCCATACTCCGAGGTACTTGTATTCGCTCACCCTCGGTATTTCTTGGCTCTGTATTGACACCGCCTGATCACAAGGGTCATTGAATACCATCAATCCACATTTTGTTACACTAAATCGTTTTCCTAGAGCTACACCTTCCTTTCCTCATATATCCGCCAGCTGCTGTATATCCTCTCGACTGTCAGCAAATAAGACAACGCTTGGGCTAAGACCGCCACCTCGCGGTGTGTTAAGGCATTGACAGAGTTGAACTTCTATTGAAAACGCGCCGAATGGGGGCGGACGTGTAACGCGTTGCAGGTGCTAATCGCGGAGGCCACAGTAATGATGAATTACTTTACTTTACCGCTCCCAGAGGGCGACCCCACCCCGTCAACCGGGAGAGTGGTAGATATAAAAGACGCGTTTGTAAAAACTCCAGAGTCTGTGACCGTGGCGCAGTGGATAGCGTGCCCGGCATCTGTTGTTGCGGACCGAGCGGTCGTGGGTTCGATGCCCGTTGACGGAACTTTTTTTCTTTGCCATCTGATCGTGTAAATTTTTTCGACCTCATTTCCGTGACAGAAATACGTCAGTGAAGTATTGGTGGACCCTGGCATAAACACGTTCGTGTTAAAATACTGGGAAGCTATATTGGGAGGATAACAGCGTGCAAATATATAAGCGCGAATCGCTAGATACACTAGTTATCTTGTCGACTGCTGGCATTTAGGAGCACCGCTTACAGAGAATGATATGTTTTTTCTACAGGCAACAATAATCCAACTTTTCCTGTGTTGGTTGCACCAATGGAAAAAGTCAGTTACAGGACATCTACAGCCGGTAGTGTAGCTGGTCGGTAAATCTGATCGTGAATGGTGTGCAGCGGGTAAGCACGATATGTTATCACAAGCGCGATAACATTTACGTGAGAATATTCCGCTGTAAGTACGACTCACAATGAGCAGCTATGTTGGTTTGGTGAAAAACGTTATCAGCACAACAGTGCCATTTCAGTAAGTGACGGTAACAAGTCAAAGTAGAAAGCGGGGTCAGAGTAGCGCACGCCGGATACGCATTTCCACGCGGAATCTCCTTCCTTTTTGGCGGCTTCCGATTTTCCTCGACTGCCTGCTAGCGCGTCCTAACTGCGAATTACTGCCACAGCACGGCAACACTGCCCTACAATCAGCAGCGTGGCACAAGCTCGATCGTGCCGAGCACCAAGGTAGTATTGCACTTTTCTTCAAATAAAACTTGAATTATAGAAGAGGCCATCTTCTGTTGAGGGACAGGCCCATTAGGGGGCAGAGGGGATGGGGGGGGGGGGGTCTCGTTGGATACTGCAGGAAGTGCGTAGATTGAGCGGCCGGCCGCGGTCTTGCGTTCTATCTTGTCAGGGATCAGCAGACCACTCATACCTACGCAAGTGCTCGTTCTCATCGCTCACTTTTCGTTGAAGCGATAGACAACCCGAAGGTCGTTTTCTTGTTCCAGCATTTTGCTTAGTTACGCCGAATATGATGCTAATCGAGGTAAACGCTAGCCGTACGTTGTATACCATACCACTTTCTTGCTGTCGCATCCATTGTTTCGCCTTTGTGGTGAAATTGACGTTTTAACAGTGAATCTGTTCAGGAAATCATTCCTTCTTAACCCCGTACCAAAAGCTACGATGATCATAGACGGTTCTCAATCACAGAAATTGGTTAATTTCCACTACTTATCGCTTGTCCACCAATAATGAAGACGAAGACTATCGTCATCCAACGGGTATGTGCCACTGTGCGGCCTATCAGGTAAACTATTATCATCATAAACGGGTATTGTCCACAGAAATTTTGTAAACACCACTACACAGAACTTCCACTAAAAAGGAAGACGGCTACAGCTAGGCCAACAAATGGCTGCGAAGCGACGGCGGCGACCAGAAGACCTGGAGTACGTACAATGAGGGAATACTAGGAAATGGGAAAGGCAACAGTAGCCGCGAGAAGACCCCGAAGCGATGGAAGGCCTACTCCAACGACGACGTGCCCGTAAATCTATGAGAGGTGCGAACGCTTGGTTTTACAGAGAGGCTCTGTCTCTGGAGTTTGGACATCCGTATCGCGTTTGTGACTGTCTGTGGTTCACCTCGAAAATGTATGCGCTGAGAATCAAGGTAGCAACAACCTAGCATCACCTAGCTAATCCCATCTACGATCTGGAAGCAACTTAGAAACGACTTGTGTCACCTAGCTAAGGCGCTAAGGCCTAGAAACAACCTAGAAGCAACCAGATCATTCTTCAGAGCCATCTAGTTTCGATGTTTCAGGCCTTGTTGGCTTAGTGCAAGCTTTGCTTGATTTTGTTTCGGGTTATGCCACCCTTTCCCATTTCCCATGCCATAACAGCAAACCGGCCGTTTACATCTTATTAGCCTCCTTGCTTTCGTCCTCCTCACTATCTCTCTCTATCTGTATTATCAATATATACCCCCCCCCCTTTCTTTCCCTCGTATTAGCCATTTCACAAAGTTGTTGCTGTCAGAGTAACTGATGCATGTGAGCTTTTTCAGATTGAACAGTTCTGTTTTATTCTTTCAAGTTTAACCGCGTTCATCAACTGCCGGCACACTCAAAGCAGAAAAGAGATGGCCGATTAAGAGTCGGCATGGATTCATCCGAAATCTCGGCTGCACATTTTTTGTTCACTTTCAGTAACTGCTACTACGTAAGTCAGCAGTGCAAAAGAGCACGAAAGGCTTCGAAGCGCATTACGCACTGTTGCATGAATACCCTCCTTGCCGTCCTCTGACGTCTGTGTAGCCATCAGTATTATAAATGAGAAGTGATTAGCCGCTGTGGGACCCAATCATCCAAGTCAGTGGTGTGCTGTGAAATGATTACACTGTTTACAGCTCGGTAATTCTGGAACGACGCGCTGTCATCGTTTTATGACTGTGCTAAATGTATGCGCAAGCCGACTGTGGTTCGCTCCCTGGCCTACGCGAGATAATGGACATCCGGAAAGCATCAAGCGAGCCATCGTTTATTCATAAGGCTCGGTAGTGTGTGTGCACCCTCTTCACGCAACAGCAGTAGCCATGCTAATCCGAGCGGACGTATTCCTCAATTTAAATAGTCCCATAGTGCCTACTTAAATGCTCTCTCTGCAGTAGCTATCCTTCATACCTTGAGATCACATGCGAAAAAAAAATTTTAAAAGACATGACATTTTTTTAAAAACTCTGCTTGCACTAGTTTTTCATTCAAATTATCATTTAAAAGTAATTATCATTTATTAAAAAGGAATTTTCGCAGTACTTTGGCAGTTGTCTTACACTAATGATTTTTTTTAATGATTAGCATAAGATGAGATGTATCGGAGGCATAGGTGAGCAAACTCACTGATGAGACGACTCACTCATACTCCGATCGGGCCGTCAGTCTGAGTCTGAGTGAGTCTGGGTGAGTAGGTATGAGTCTGGGAGGTAGGTAGTTGGTATTGCATTCCGGATTGCATTTTGCGCGAAAAACACGAAGTGTTAATCTGCGCTCGTCTCGTGGTTCTTCCATTCCTGTTCGTGTTTTTTGCGCAAAATGCAATCCGGAGTGAGTAGTACTGTGGTGTCTTTGAGTCCAAGCGAGTCCGGTTGAGGACAATATTAGTGAGACTGAGTCCGAGTGAGCCCTAAGCGCAAAATATATATTTTTGAGTGAGTATGAGTGAGATCCACCTTTTATTGCCGATCTATGGCCCTATCTACTGATCTTCAGCATTAGTATCAGCCTTATATTGGCTTACGTTTATACCAAAGTCTATCCATACGTATCTCAACTCACTAGCGTTCATGCGCCACATATATATTTATTCATCAGGGGGGGGGTGAGTTAGGGGGGGGGGGCATTCACCTACCCCCTCCCCCATACTCTTTCACAGGAAGTTTTTCATAAAAATGTTTAGTACGAGTCGCGTATTTTATAAAGATGTGCTTACTGGCTCGAAACCGCTGATAACTCATATTGGTAGGCTCAAGATAATATCTGAGGTTTAACGTCCCAAAACCACGATATGATGATGAGAGACACCGTAGTGGATGGCTCCGGAAATTTTGACCACGTGGGGTTCTTTTACGTGCACCTAAATTTAAGTACACGGGCTTCAAACATTTTCGCCTCTATCAAAAATGCAGCCGCCGCGGCCGGGATTCGATCCCGGCACAAGATCAACAGGGGTATCGTAGAGCAACGATTATGGGAGACATTGGCGTTAAAGAGAAATGACGCCATAATCAAAACACCTAATTTTTTGCTATTGGACTCATGAGTCGACTCAACTCACTCGTGAGTCTGAGTCTGACTGTGTCCGCCTGAGCGATATGTTGGCGAGTTTGAGTCTGAGTCCGGCTGAAGAAAATAATGGTCGGTCTAAGTCGGAGTGAGCCTTCAGAGCAAAATATATGTCTTGATTGAGCGCCAATTTTTTGCCGACCTATGATTGGAGGTGATAGTACAAACCGTATTCGGCAAATCCGTGCCTCTGCAAAATTCGATTCAGTTTTCAGAGCTTGCTAATAGCGGAACCACATTCCGCAACCACAACTACAAACACGCACAAATAATATAAATAATATCTCGGCTTTAACGTCTAAAATCACGATATGATTATGAGAGACACCGTAGTGGAGGGCTCCGGAAATTTCGACCACCTGGGGTTCTTTTACGTGCACCTAAATCTAACTACATGAACCTCAAGCATTTTCGCCTCCATTGGAAATGCGGCCGCCGCGGGCGGTACTCGATCCCTAGACGCTCGGGTTAGCAGTCAAGCGCAATAACCTATAGACCACTGTGTCGGTGTCACACAGAAATGTACAGAAATATATTTCCCTGCGATTTCCACACGCATTCTCTTTGTTTTTCTGTGTGTTCATGTCCAGTAACGACTGAAGGTAGTAGCACTGAAAGCTGTCGTCAGTACGGCATGTGCCTCACTTGGAGCAAGCATTTCGCAAGCATACTGTGTAATTTTCATCATATATGTTTACAATTGCAGTTCCAATGTTCTGCGAACCGCTTTATGTGACAAGTCGTAGCAGGAATTGGCGATTGCCTTAGCAGTGAAATGCATTTAGGAAAGAATGCAGCCGGGTGATTTCGGCGTTGCCTCAGATACTTGTGATCCTTCTGACCTGTTTTCTTTCGAAGCGCAAGCACACACACAACATTGACAGCAAGGGAATTGTTGGTTCTCATTAAAATTGCATCAAACACATATATGAAGTGGTACTTAAAGTTGATGTCTAAGGCATCCTCACACCTTCACTTTCCCAGCAATGCACCAGTCAGTTAAACAAATTAGGTGATTTTGCAGAAACAGTGTACATCATCAGATTACTAACACCATTCTTGATAATAGCACTGTGGGTCTAGATTTGCACAATTCCAGAGATTTTCACTTATCCTCCTATTTTTCACAGGTGTGTGGAAAGGGTAGACTCTTTTTGCAAGGCACTTCACTCCCGTGCAAGGTTATGTTTAGTTATAAAGCTGGAATGAACATCCAGTCGCACATTTTCCACTGAAAGCGGCAGTGTGAACTCAAGCAGCGGAGAAGCCGACACAAGGAAGAAGCCCTAACTAACGGTTAATGCAAGAAAGCTCAATTCCCCCACGTCACTGAAAAAATAGGAAAAACACCGCATTTACAACAGCTAAAACGTTGCTGCGACCAATGGCGAGTTACACGTCTATCTGAACGCAAAAAACAAAAATATGTCGCCAGGAAAGTTCAAGCTCGTATAACGCCTCATATAACAAGGCTGCATCGATTCCCTGAAGATTTAGTGAAAGCAGCACAGAGACGAGAAAGAAGCTTTCAGATAGTATGGCGGGAGAGAATTTCCAAGAAATAAAGTTAATATCAGCCCACGGGGCATAAGAAGTGTGGGCATCAATAGAAGAGAAGAGAGGCTGGAGCAGAGGAAAATAGGCTCTTGGTTATAGTGATCTCCAAGGAGAACTACGAGAGCACGATTTCAATATTTTCTTGGCGCGTGAGCTGAAGCGTCGAGTTGAGATATCACACGATGTGTGTGATATTCCTTGCAATGAAAATGCAATGCGCGATAGAACGTGTTATGGGGAATGAGAATAGACAACTATATACGCTCACCCCCATCCCGCTTCAGCACAACTGTAAATGTGGAATATATTTTTTAAGTACGTTGTGAAACGTGAAGGAAAAAGATAATCTGAAACTACAAATGAGTGCGGTTGTTGGTAAACGTACGTTTATCTTACTATACGGTGAGTACACTCTTAACCAAACACGTTGCTGGGCTAGTTGCTGCATGATTACTTCCTAGAACTGCGGCGCACCAAAAGGCGACGTGCTTGGGCAATAAAGACAGTCGCACACTTCCAATAGATTTATTTCCTGAAATAGAGGTCTTCATAATATGGTGCGTAATGTAAATTACCTAGAATTGGCATTCGTGCAATGAGAGCCGCCGTAGGTAAAGTCTGTAAAATGAAGCCAGCCAAATACGTTGTACAACTAGGGCGCGTGCCATTCACGAGTCATACCAGTATCAACCCTACACCGCTCACACAGATGTGGCGTCTTCAACCAGCATCTACAACTGCTACAATGTTCATTGTCAGCAAGGAACTCAAAATAGCCCATTGATACTGCAAAACAACTCCCTGCAAGAAGCGCAACGAACAATAGCCCTCGCTTGCTCATAAACCGAGGATTACCGATTCAGAACAGGCGTATCGGAGCCTTGCAATAGTGGCAGGTTTCATGCAAACACCAAATTAACAGCGACAAACAGCCATTCCCGGGATTTGTGGACATCTGTACGTGGCGCCATCTCTGGCGGCAGCAACGGCATCCGGCCATAACTGAATGGGAAATAGGCGAAAAAAATCATATCTCTTGAAAAAAGCTGGTTACCAAAAGGCCCCGGGGTTCTATGCAGCAGATACCTACTGGAACATTTTGGTAAACTTGCAGTATCTCACTAGAAAGCGTTGGCTTCCCAGGATAATTGAACACCGCCCATGAGAAAGTCATGGGGCCGCATTGTAGAATTTTAAACACACTGGGAAGCTACGCGGTTTGTTGTGTGACACAGTAATTTTACCACAATGTTCAAATACGTCTCTGCTTCATAGAACCGGGAGCCGTTTTTCATAACTAGCTTTTTTTCCTCAGACATGAATTTTTTCGCCTATTTCCTATTTAGTTACGGCAGGCCACCGCTCTCATCGACGAGAGATGGCTGTACGTGCATGTGTCCCCAAGCCCTATTCATGCAACTAGAATATTCATAATCATCTGGGCTCCAGCTCACCATGCATTCCTCGCAACGAAATTGTGAACCTCATGGCTCGACGTTTGACCCACGTATCTGGCGCCATAAGAGTGCGAGTCCATGAGTTCCTTAGTCCTGTAGCAATATATCACGCAACATTACAAGCTAACTCGGAGAACACACTCTGCCCGCACACGAGCCACCACCAGAAGAACACGAGCGAATACTACAAATCAACACACAACACCAACAAACCAGAAACCACTTCATAGCATCTACGAAATTCTCTTCGCAATGAAGCTTCTGCAGAGGGCAGCCAACATGGCCCTTCAACATGAGGCTTGCGGGGTTCGTGGCCGTCTGCCCCAAAGAACGCCGTCAGAGACTGTTGGAGAACTAGAATAATATTTATTAGGTAAAACAAACTTCAACGGTAATGCAAAATAACAGGAAAGCTTCCGGCCCCTAACCTTGGCCCCGGCGGGGCGCACGCCGCGTGCACGAGCTCTCCACGCGACACTCTGTCGGCCACTCCTGCATGGCTATCCACGGATAGCTTGTTCTGATACCTTGTTCCTGATGCGTAGAACATACGCACTGCCCCCGGAGCATGCCTCGTGTCGCAGCCATTGGGGGCACGGGGGTTTATCGGCGGCGATTTGCACAGGCTACAGTCAAACCCCGCTAAAACCTCCCAAGCCGTACCACACCTACCTGCCCAAGTCGCAGACCAAGCTCAGGACAGTCTGGACTAAGGTGCCTTTTCCAAGCTACCACATGGTTGTGCATTCTCTTTTTTATCAGAAATATTAAAGTGGGCGAAAGTATACATTGTCCAAACTGGTCAATAGATTAATGATCAGCCACGTTAGTGTAAGCTGCGTGTGAAGGTGGCAAGTGACTCGCACCTTCAGCATTACTGCATTTCCTGCCCGCGTGAAGCCGCGATACCACTGACCAGGATGCTGATAAAGGTGGGGCTGCTGGGTTTAAAGTTGCTGATATCTATTTTGTTAAAAATAAAGGCAAGCTGATATGGCTGCCTTCTGGATATGGTGCTTGACTGCTGACCCCAAGGTCACGTGATTCCATCCCGGCCGCGGCGGCCGTAACTTGATGAAGGCGAAATGCTGGATGCCCGTGTGCTTAGATTTAGGTCCATGTGTAAGAACGTAAGGTGGTCGAAATTTCCGGAGCCCTCCACTACGGTGTCTCTTAATCGCATCGTGGGTTTAGGTCGTAAATCCCCAACAGTACTTATGAACAGTCAGCTTATGCGTAGGTGCGCTTTCCCTTCAGTTACACAATAGTGAACCTTTGGGGGAAAGGTCTTTTTATTTTTTTTATTTTTTAAAAGAAATCACCAGGAAGTCTTCTGCTGTATTCCTATTGTCTCTCGCCTTTTTTTGAGCCGTCATTTTAATAATTAAACACACTAAATATATTTGTGGAAAGTACAACAGGATACCATGCCTGAAGTGTCATTCAGCGAAATATCTGATCTTGATAAGCTGAGACAGATGTACTAATTTTAGGCAAAACAGCAAAGACATGTCTTTAATTCGCAATGTTTTGGCTCGGGTCATTTTCCAATACTTAGAGCCACAGTAGATTGTAATTCACTTCAGGTAGAGCTTCGGAATTGCATTCAAGAGCAAGTACCCCAGTTGCTAGCTCTGGTGAACTCTACACGACCCTTATTAGTTCCGTGAAGGCATTCTTGAGAGCAAAAGCCAGATCATGTGCGCGTGCGTTCCGCAGTCAAGGTTTGCAGCAGGTACAGGTAGAAGATGGTGATAAAAATGAGCCGCTGTGTACGTTTTGCTGTTCTTTTAACTCCCGTGTTAAATCCTGCATTATTGTTCTTGCGTAGGTCTTGGTGTAGCTCTAAATCATGCGCTTAATGCATCGCCACTACTGTGAAACCAGAGGAAGTGCGCAGCACGGGCGACTGAGCGATTCGCTTGGCAGTCGCGCGTTTCCCGAGGCGGTGGCCCTCTATTGCATGGCGTGAGTGTCAGCCAGCTGTTTCAGAAGCGTTTCTCGCAATTTTAGTGAGTTATTGCGATTATTTCATGAGGATTTCTGTAGATTATGTTACTTTAGACCTTCTTAGTTTATGTTAAACTGGGTTTGAGCATTGTTAGCCTTGTTAGAGACATGTATTGGCCACTGCTTGATCATGCGACATGAGACTGTGGATGAACCAGAACCCGGGCCCCTAAAGTGTAACGCACATATGTTATCTGCACGCACTGCGGAGTTACTGTAGTCCTTCTCGAGAAAATCGGACTATTGCTGTCCTCGATCCAGTTAGAGATCGAGAGAATTTCTGTCTTGTTTCTTATCTGAGCAGGTACTAAATGTCGTGCTGTTTACGGGTGCTGATGAATAGGCATCCAAAGCAACGTCCAGCGGCGCCACTACGTTTGACCGGAAGCGCCATCTATGGCAGAAATATCGTAACTGGTAATACCCGCTGCGCGTCTCCTTTCGCCACAACACTGCCGCCCCCGCTTCCACGCACGTGCAGAACTCTCGGGTTGCATGTGTTGTGCGTCACAATGTAACTATTACTGACTAGCCGGACGTTACGGACTCGATGTTGTGAAAACAACCTCGAAACTTTGTCCGACCGCTTAGCCATCGGATAATTGTATGTTGCAAACAGAGGGCCCAAGAACGGTTGTTCGTCCTCTCCCGCGTAGGCTTTGCGCCTTTGTCGGGATGTGGGGGATCTATTTAACGGGAACAATGTAATGAGAACGGGCCGGCAACGAAGGAAACGCTCGGTTCTCTTAAAAGAACGTCAGAAACAGATGCACCGTATGTACGAGATCGCCTTAGCAAGCGAGTCAAGCAGTTAGCACTGTCTAAGAGGTGCTGCTAATACATTTTAGGATGGATTTTGGAGGCGAAGTTTAGACACATCACAGTTAATAAGGTCTAAATAAACACGCCATTAATTAACGAGTTCTTAATTATTGAGATTCTAAGCAACATGGTTTGAATTACCAGTGTCTTAAATTAGCATGCTATTAATTAACAATGCGCTAATGAACAAGGTCACAACTAACTCGGTCTGAATAAATATTGTCTTAATTAGAAAGGTCATAATTGATGATTAACGTTAGTTAGCAAGGTCTTAACAAGATGAACAACAGGTCGAAGAAAGCGCGTGCCTGCCGAGCTACGCGCTACAAGATAGACGCCGACTATGGTAATAGTTTTTTTGTTGATTCTGCACGGCCTAACCTCGAGCTGTGACCCTTTCCGGCCCAGTAATTCCAATTTGAATAATAAATTTTGTAAGTCAGTCAGCAATCATCTGGTGAGGATAAAGCATTGTTCTTCTTCAAGAGAAATATTTAGCATCTGCACTACATATGGTGCCAACCACGCACACTGAACAAAGCGAGGTCACATGTGAACGAATAAATTGCAGAAGTGGTCGCGCTGTTCGCGCATTCCGCTGAGGCAACTTTTTGCTTCACCGTGTAGCAGTAGGGCATTTGTCTTAGCTCTTTGTCGAGAATTCGAATTTTGGCTATTGGGTATTAGGCTATCCCATCGAAATAATTTTTAAAGTAAGAAATAACAATAAAATGATGAAAATATTACGAAATCACAATTAATTCACAAAATGATTCGGTTACTAATTATTCTTGATTGAAAAGTGTGAGCACTGATTTTTTCATCTTTTTGGACTGCCATGATCATGCGCATCTCACAATGTAGAAACGAGTTGCTTACACCTAAAAAAATAAATCGGGACTGAAAGGGTTCAAGAGATGCGCTGTTAAAAATGCAGTTGTCAAGTGACTTCGGTGCTTACATGAAGTTGCAGAATTTTGTTTTTTATTGGTGTAGTTAAGTTTGAGTTTGGTATCGACAGCCCCTCGATGATCCGAGTGCACGCTGGCAACGCGAAGGAAGATTCAGAGTCCGGTTGAAGGCAGCGTTTATTCACGACGACCGTCCGCACGGGCCGCGCCCAGCGAACTCTCCCAGTTCCCGTCTTCCAACCGGCATTCCCGCTCAGTTGATAACCATTAACAAACAGTGTACGTTGCCCTCTCCATGCTCTCAGCTAGGAGAAAAGGAATCCGCGCGATGCTCTCCTTCCTCAGAACCACCCGCGTTGGTCATTACTGCCGACGGACGTAACCCGATATCCCGCTTCCGACATCGCTTCTCCTCCTCTGTCGCTGTGGCGACATGGCTTGTACCTCGGTGCCCGCCTGACCGTTTCGAGAATCCGCTGCGGCGGTTAGCTTCCCCGGCACAAGCTCTCCAAGCAATAATTCCGGGAAACCCGCCACAGCTTTCGAGCCATGCATCTCTCCCGACGACCCCCTGTGGTGTCGGCGCCAGGATCCGCCTCGCTGAGACCTAAGAGCTCGCAAACATAGCGAGCAGCAGTCCCCTCACAGATTCCAAGGCGCTCACACTCTCTGAGACTGACTGGTGTCATCCACGGAAACGAACTATCTGACTGTAATCACACACACCTAATGAAGTACCTTGTTTTTGAAACTTTGAAACTTTATTCATTCCAACATTCCATCATTTGGGATGCTGAGGGTCGGGGTCAAAAAGTCTCTTCACGGGCTTCACTAGGACCACGACCCCGTACAAAATGGCAGGGATAGGCAAGCGTACAAGGCAATACAACAATAAATGAACGTACGGAGTGAAAAACTACATATCCACTTCAAATTTCCTCGCACATAAACAAAGAAATAGATCAATGAATTAAAAAAAAGAAAGTACACAAACCGCCACTGCATTTAGAATTTGCCAAACCTGAATGACATCGTTAATAATCATACCACAGAAATCACACAATGACGCTAGATAATATCCCTAACCAACCTATATATATATATATAAGCTTATACATACACACACCAAAAGCAATACAAGTGAAACAGGGCGAAATAAATCTGCAAAGAATGTGTTAACCTTAATTCGATAATCACATAAAATTCAATGAAACCATAAAAAAACGATAACACAAAATATTAAACGGCATGTAAGCCAAAAAAGTATCTTTAGCAATATTTTCATATTGTTAGTTCATTCAGATAAAACGGCAAGAGAAAGCGCAGCATTTCTTTGACGTACTTAGTGCGCGTGCATGGAAGAAACCGCGTGTGAACATGACGAGTGTTATAAAAAAGGGTCCGGTGGTTTATTCGAGCAAGTGTGCCCAAGAATTTATCACTTTTTAGTCCTGTGTGGCAGGGTTCATAAGAATTGTGTAGTAGTAATCTGATGGGGTTAGTAGGTTCATTTCATCAAAGAGCGGGGAAGTGAGACTTCCATACGGGACATCTACAATGGCGCGAACTCCCCTTTTCTGTATTACATGCAATTTATGAGTGTTCGTTAAAGATTTAATGCCCCAAACCAGACGACAATAGTTTGCGCAATAAAAACAAAAATTTGTAGATGAGAAGTTTACCTGTTTTAGGAAGCAGAAATTGCAAAAATTCCAGTTATTCTGGGCCCACTCGAAGAGAGCTTTTCTATGTCTGCATTGCATGACATATGTTCATCGAAAATTACACCCAGTCATTTTATTACATGGTACTATCGAAGTTCCGAGGTGCCTAGCATTAACGGTGCATCAAAAGGGGAAGGATTACTTCTAGGCCTAAAGTGAACAGCTTCTGTTTTCGAAGTGTTTAATGTTAAGGAACTATTGCATGTCCAGGAATATCACTTTATTAATACCTGGTTTGCGTCATTGATTAATGCTCTTTATTGTGTTGTGCAGAGAGAAGTAAGGTTGTGTCACCAGCGTATATACCACACTTTAGAGAGGCGTCAATGTTTACAATATCATCTATATATATGCAGACTAAAATGGTTCCCAGGATACTACCATTGCGCACACCTGCTGAAATTACTTATTATTTGAAGGTGTTGTTGTTGATGACGACCACATGCTGCCGATACTTAAGATTCAATTAATTTTAGAAAGACACCTCGGAAGCCGTAGTAATTGCATTTCGGTAAAGTGTAACATGATTTATGGTGTCGAAAGCCTTTGAGTAATCTATAAAGATACCAGTTGTGCGTAGTGCGCGTTCAAAAGCATCTAATATAAAGTCAGTCTGCTCTAGGAGAATATGCTCGGATGTGCGGCCTTTCGTGGAAATCGAATTGCGAAGAAGTGATGATATGGTGCTTATCTAAAAAACGAAAGCATACGTTTCTGAATCAGTTTTATAGACATTTTGATATCACACTGGCAGTACTGATATAGGCCTGTAATTGTTAAGTGAATTCTTATCTCCTCCCTTGTACAACACGATAAATTTCGCCATTTGTAAATGTTGTGGACAGATTGCGGTGGAAAAAATGAGGTTGAAGATATGTTCCAATAAATCAGCAATGAGATCTAGCAGGTGTTTAATGGGTTTATACTGGATATTGTATGCGTCACATTATCTGCTGTTTTTAACAGACGAGAAAGCCTGAGCATTTTCGCTGGCTGCTGCCTGTGCCAAAAACCGGCTCTCAGGGGTACTGTCCGATATATATGTAGTGCAAGCTGGATTGTGCGCTTGATTTGTTAAGAACACAGTATAATAATTGAAAACGTTCGCTAAATGAGCATTGCGAATGGTATGTTCATCTACCACAAGCTCAGTGGGCCTGAAGTTGTTACCGTTGCGGCCAAGAAACACATTTAGTCTTGGTCAAGCTAGCTTTGATTTGTTCATTACATCACTGTTGAAGGCTCTGGTTAGGTACATTCCCTTTTCATGACGCGGCAAACTGTTAACTATGTGTGTTTGTTATTTGTAACGTTTTAGCGTGTCCTCATTTTTATTTTTCAAAAAGAAGTTCGAATAACTTATTTTTACGTTTTATTCCTTTGACGCAAGATTTAGTCGCCCAAGGTTTCTTAGCTCTGTGTGCAGGCTTCAGTTGTTTGTACGGAGAACATTTCTTGTAAACTCTTGTTTTCTTTTTTGGAGAGAAATATAGGCAAGATCGGGTTCCTGCTCACGAATAACGTCTGACCAATCAGTCAGTGATATCTGATTGCGAGATGCAGCCAATGTGTGCTCATTAATGTGTTGGATAACCATTTCTTGTTTTTGTGTGGACCCAGCGCCACTATTGCAAAACCCAGCGCCACTGGGTACCAGCGTCCAGTGCCATGCCTGATTATGGGCCCAGTGTCGCGCTGGATACTGGGCCGCTGGAGCGGCGTTTTAATGGGAGGCGCTGGGTAGTCAAGCGGAAAACGGCTCTACAGCGTTAAAACGGCGGTGTCTACCTGCCATACATAAACATACTAGTAAAGAAAGCGATATAGAAAGCATTAGTGCAATAAAAAAAAGCCGTATGAAAAAAAAAAGAGCACCACCATGAGAATTCGAACTCGCCACCTCTCGATCACCAACCGAGTACTCTACCACTGCGCCACGCAGAATTTTTTTTTCTTTCATGGTATTTATCACACTTAGTATTACAGTGCACAATAATAGCACAAATAAAGCAAGCAAAAGTACAATCACGTAGCGACAATATGCGCTCAAGCATTACTAAGTGCACACTCGATGGCTAACACAACGTGCAGTAGAATGGCGAGAGTTCTTCACATCGTGTTATACTGGAAAGGTCGTGAGGCCGAGCACCTCACCAAGAGGGGGTACCAGTCCGGTCTAAAGTCCAGGTCGTCATAAATGTCCTTTAGCTGAATAGTCATGCGAATGAAGTGCATGCTTGAAGAAATGGTGGGTTCTGCGTTACGGTCCTGCATACGTGTCTTCCATAAGCTATGCATACCCATGAGGAAAGCTTGTCGACGCCGCTGTAAAAGAGCTAGTCAATAGAGTAACACAGCGTTTCGTTTCCTATTTTGTTGTCGCATACTCAAGGAGGACGCGGTCTTCCTTTCCAAATCAAGCCTGCTTCTCTATTAGACACAAACAAAGGATTGCCGGCAACGAATGAAATGCCCAAAATGGGAAGAGCGCTAAGTTTCTTTAAGAAGTATCGTCTTAACTCCGAAAAATATCAAATGGCCCGAGTAGCAGGGTACAGTTTGACGCCTCTTACTGCCGATTTTTGATAGCCGTTTCTCGCCCTTGCTAATGATCAACGTGTACAGAAGCTTTATGATGACTCGTTCGATAAACACGCGCGCAGATGAATTCATATCGAGTAGTTCTCTCGCGCGAGCGACTATATTACCTCGGGGCGGGCGTGCTGCCTGTATACAGATTTGCAGTTCTATCGATACCTACAACTATAAAACCGCCCAGCAAAAACAAATACAATTCGCTGAAAAAATATGCCGTTGTGTTAGTTCACGAACGCGTACCAGTTGACAGGTATGTGTTCTGACTTATGAGTCAGAGAAGTACCGGCGAGTGCGGCCGGCTGCTTTCGGTGAGCCTGCGTCAGTTGCTGAAAGCGCGTCGCATCGCTGGTCATCGCTCCTTGTGCAGACACCGTGCACAAGAAAAAATGGTTAATTTAGGTTAACGGATGTCCATACTGTTACTTTACAGTCATTCTTACACGTTGGAATTGCGTGTATTTAATCCAAGATGCGCCGGTAGCACGTAGACGACCTCGGCCGGTACGCTAGGCCTAACGCTCGCTGGGAGTCGCACTGGGTAGAACCGATCTCAGCGGAGATGAGTTGCGATGGTTGAAGCTTCCGCATTTCGGCCTCGGAACCTTTTTATCTGTTACCTAACGTATAGCTGTAGTAAATTGAAGTGCAAGAATTGCCCGAGACGGCTTTCCGGTGTGGCGATATCGAACGACGGCTGTTTTTCTGGGCTCCGTTGGGAGAGGTCGCGAAGCCAGGGCTGATTTGCTTGTTGCCAACAGCACGGCAATGTAAAGACTTGCTCTGCATGTTCAGACTATTAAACATTACAATATATGGACTAATTACCGCAACACATCACGGATGTAAAACTAATATATATGCGGGGCATGCACAAAATGTTTATTCATTGCTGTACGTGCTTCGCATGAATTAACGGCGTTATCGGCACTGCATGAATAAAAAAAAGCGTGCTGGAAAGCAAAATGATCAGTGTTCGCTGCTTTGGGTTATTCACATATTTTTCTTGACATTCGACCGGGAAACATTAAAAGTGACCGTGATTTCGCATATCACGTACGTATAGATCATGAAAATAATGCGCATTTCATCGTCTTTCTCTGCCAAGTTAGAATTTGTGACACATGCTTGGGACCTCTTAGGATAGCATTTATTGGTACCATCGAATCAAACATTCGATATTAAACGATACCGAAGCATTTTCGCCGCGCACAATACTCAAGGCAGCGCGCGGCACTGGCAGAAACAGTACAGGTTCCAGTATGTGCCAGCGCACGCCAGTGAAAATTCCAGCGTGTCCAGCGCTTCCCCGTGAGCGCCAGCATCACAGCGGCAAAGCCAGTGCCCCTACCAGTACGACCCAGCTCTTTCGCAGTGGGTTAACCGGAGTACCAGTGAATCCAAGCGTGTACCAGTGTACCAGATAAAGAATTCGTAGCTTCTACGTTAGTGATGAACACGTCGAGTAATTTCGCGTTGTTTTTTTTTTCAATTCGAGTTGGAGTGGTGATAACATTAGCAAAGCTATTGGATTCAATTATATGACACAGCTCAAATTGCGACTGCGACGATCTAGCAAGATCAATATTCGAATCCGCTGCAAGGATTAGCTTACAACCAGTGTCACCATCCCAACATAGGTAGGAATCTAGGAATTCTAGGAAATTTGATTTACTGCCGCTGGGAGGGAAATATAAAACACCAATAAGAGAACGATCATTTCGTACAGTGAGAACTTCATAATCATTAGCGATACGGGAAAATTCTTGAATCAAAGAACACTTTGTGGAATGACTCGTTATTAACAACACTCCGCCGCCTAGTTTCGTTGAGCGGTTCAAAAAATTAGTTGCATAGCCAGGTACCTTCAAAACTTCAGTTTAATTCTGGTACCATGCTTCAGTTATCATAAGATATTCAGGATCAGAAGTTGCAGTTGTAAAGAGAGCGCTTAATTGATTTTCTTTATTGCGTGCTGATTGTGCTATAAAATGATTGAACTTCGGGCTATTTCTATACATCGAAAACAATGCGCCTAATTTTCGAGTGGTACACGATTGTTGATTACCATGTTAGTGTTTAATTATTCATCCCCGCTTCCGCTTCGGTGGGGCCGCTTCTAGGGCCGCGAAGCCGCAGTGCTTCGTGCCTAATGAGGAGCGCGTGCGCGCACATGTCCGTGCCGCCGCCAGTGCCAAATCCTTTGACAATAACCTTCGCCGACAGCGCCGACAGCACGGACACGCGAGGTAGATCGCGGCACTGTCCTCGTGCGCCCATACTTGAGCTTGGTTTTCCTACAGCCAGGAGGACGACATGTGAGCGGCTGTGTTTATGAGACGTTAGGCCTGAGGCCTGCCACCGGCGCCCTTATGGAAATTGAGTATATTCGTCGCATTGCAGCACTTTCCTTAGCCGAAAGCCCTTTCAGCGTCACCGAAACTAGTGAAAGCAAATTTAATGGGCATAACCAATGTTACCCGCTAATAATATTATAACAAGCGTGCTGACCTCGTACAAATCAGACATTATATTTTTGCGAAGGCTTGAAAACAACCGATTCAGTTGCAATTATCGCTTTACTCGCCTCCTACCGTCTGGAGATCACCGCATCACAGTCATATACTTATGGTTTGTCGCTGGCATTTCTTAAGAACATCTCTGTTGGCTGCCGACCCAGCACGCAAACGCGCTATCCCACGCAAGTAGTCGCACAATTCCATCTAGAGGAAAGGACCCTTTTTTAGAACAAAAATTTTTTGCTTTGTTTCTGAGAAGTTATGGCGATTCTAGAGCGACGCCAGAATGTACGGCCGAGTCGTGCGATTTTCTTTTATTACGGCGCGAGGCTATCTCACTACGGCGGCGCTGTCTCAGCTAAAAGAAAATAATTTATTCAATAAGGCGATAGCGCATTTGCTATAGGGGATATCAGTTTTGTGAAGCAACACACAGGCTTTGCCTTCGCGACGCATACTTGCACCATGGAATTCGCAAGCCTACCGCAATAAGTCGGACGCAGTGCGACATTTTCGCTTGAGCAGTCTCCGAAACAAACGTTCTATAGCTCGCCTCTCTTTCAGTGCTCCCAGAAGCGGCTTTGCTCTTTCAGAAGAGCGCACTCGTTTCTTGCCGTCTTCTTTTTCCGGAGCCTGTATTTGCTGGTAATGTCGTGGCAACGTTCTCCCTTTACGTGACGTCAACGCATAACGCGCTGGCTCGCAAATTCAGGACATAAATTTTACAACAAGGCTTTTTCGTACCCGTTATGCAAGGCGGCCCTGTTCGCCTGGTGTTCTTATTCCTCTGTGACGATCTTATGCTGTTGCTCTGTGAGTCTACCCGCCCTGGGTGCTTCTTCACCACGGTCTACACGTCGTCACTGAAGCACCGAGTGTGCTCTCCGGCTGCAGTTACGACGTCGTAAATGTTCGCGACAGCTGGCCTTTCAACAGCCTTTTTTGAATTATCAGGAAACATGTTGAAAGAAAGTCTTCAAGATCAACGTGGTTCAAGAGCGTAATGGGGTAATTCCTGTTATCAATGCAATGACAAACAGAAAGTAAAAGTATATTGCATACTTGTCAAATACTTCCACAAAGGGCGCCAGATTATTGGCATTAAACGCCTATATTAGATCAAAACGTCAGTATGCCTAGGTTGTTTGCGATCCACAATGTAAAAAAAATTACGGCATGTCCACGGGTGAATGATGACGAGCTTGGGCGAAGCTCCTGAAGCAATCATGGTTACACCGTGAAATGTTCAGTGGTCTCACCCAGCAGTAATCAAAGCGATACGCCGCTTCGATTATTTTCCTTTTTCCTTTTTTTCTCCTTTTTTTTTATTTTCGTTTTTTTTCTTTTATTTTTATTTAAATTTTTGTTTATTTTTATATCTTTATTTTTTATTTATAATATACTTTTTATTTGTTATTTTACTTTCTTTATTTTGTTTTTTTTCTATCTCTATGGGACAGCGCCATTTAGTATATCGTCACCCAACTGCACTTCGCATGCATCTCTACGGGACAGCGCCATCTATTGAATGATACGGGAGACGCGACGGCGGGGACACGCCGGATGGAGCGACAACCGACCAGGTGATGCTAAAAGGAGCTCCGCTCCTAATAAAAGATGTTTCCTTGATTGAAAAAGTTCAGCCGAAGATTGTCAGATTTATTTTCAGCACATATAGAAGAAATGATTCGCCAAGACAACTTGTGAAACTCAACGGCATCCAAACACTGGAAACTCACAGGAAAAGTAATCGGCTGATGTTCCTACACAAAATTCTTTCCGGTAAAGATACAATAAATCTGCCAAGCTGTGCGAGACCTCTATTTTCTCGAAAAAAAAAAACAAGACATAACCAATATTCCTTGGCGCCCATTTTTGCTTGTACAACGGCTTTTAAAAATAGCTTGTTTTTTCGCAGGACTATTGCTGACTGAAACTGCTTGCCAACACGTGTTTTTGGGTCCGAGGATAATGAAAAATAACTTGAACCTTCTTTATGTTTAGTTCTGTATGATGTATCTATATGGTGTGTGTTGGCAGTGCCGGAGTGAATTATTTGTAGATTTCAGCTACGCATAAGTGTTTTCTGTTCACTGATTATGCGTCGCAACACTGTTGATCACGTGCTCTCACATTCATGTGATCACATGCTGTAGCATTGCGCAACTTTATATTTTTTTCGTTGCTCCTCCAGCTTGGGCCTAAGTATAGACCTGGAGGACTCCTAAATAAATGAATAAATAAATAAAATCAGCACGAACACGACGGAGTCACCCTGTGTCCTCGCCTTGCGTCTCTGTCGCCTTCCCGCTGATTTTATTAGTATGCATCGTTCCCAACTTGCCCATATGTCTACCTAAAAGTTCCTTATAGCATATCTTTATCGTAAAAAATGCATGTATACAATAGAAAAGAAAAAACAATGAAGCAACAAAAGCAAATAAACTGTTCTTCTGTACCTATAGACAGATGCATTTTTAGAAAATGAATTACGCCGCATTGTAGAGGTTAATTTTAGTTTGGGTTTCCTTTATTAATCTCAGATAACATTTCCTACTAACGAAGTCTGATCCACATCCGTTGTAAATAAGAAAATATGAAGACTGCTCACTGTGACCTATAAGATAATATTTTAGAGCAATGTCTTATGGCTGAAGGCTGCAGAATAAAATAAAAGAAAGCGGGGCACTGTGGTCATGGCAATGCCATAGAAAAGAGATGAATAGAAAATAGACATTTTCTAGACAAACGCTTGACTCACGAAAATAATCTTCTTGGGAACGGGACTCGCTGTCCCAACGTAAAGTGTTGAGCTGGACACTGATAACCCTTCATATTTTCAAGCCTCTTGCCTTAAATAGCATTTCTGCTCCTATACAGACAGCAGAGCCTTATCAGTTTTCTGCGTTTTCAATGGATAATTCCCATAATTAAAGCTGTTTTACCTGCGACCAGAAATTCCTTGGCCACATCAGAAATTGCAGCACAATCGCCGATTCGTTGCTTGACTAATGTTTTCATGACACAACCTCAAAGAATTCAATCATGGCATGTATGCATGATAAGTGAATGTACACAAAGGACTGGCCATTACTATCTATATGTAATAGCTACCTTTACCCTTTCTGTGTCATTTTATTTCACGGCCGCCCGCTGTCTTTCAGTAGTGGATGCTTCCTGCAATAGAGGGAACTATATAGCACCTGATGCACCCACTGGACAAGCACGTGAGTATAGATTCCCAAGCAACCCGTTGAAACGCATACATGAATAAAAACAGGTTTTTGTTCTCAGAGATATCATCGTCCCCATCATTTCGTGTCGTTCGTTTCTTCGTCGTCACCCTTTAGTGTTTAATTCTACATCGCAATGAAGTTGGGGTCAGCCCATGGTCGTCACCCTGTCACTGTGCCTCCGTGATTACGCCATGATAGTCTTTGCAACATAAGATTTACGTCGTCACAATTAAGTCATTATTATTATTTTTTCGCGTTGATTTCAACGCTGTCATTACTGCGCTAGCTTTCCGTCATAATCACTCCATCGTCCTTGTTCTGTCGTAGCCAATCAATCGTTGTCATTCCGTCGTATTATAGCCTTTGTCATTACGCCCCCTACCTCAATCTGCCGTCGACGTTTTTATTGTTACCCTGCGGTATACTAACTGACGATTCGCAATCACATTGTTGTCATTCGCAAGTTTCTATGGCACGTCCGTCATTCAGGCATAGTCAGTTTCTCATCTCAATACCTTTGTCATCATGCTGTCATCATGCCTGATGTATTGTCATGATGAATGATACCTATGTCATCGCGCATGTTGTGGTGGTCATGACGTCATCGTCAGGCAATTGTGGACGCTCCATCTTCATCACGCCAGCAACTCCACGCCATACATATCGCAAGATGTAAATATGAGACTGCAGGTGCCAGCACCATGATATGATTATGAGGCACGCCCTTGTGGAAGACTCCGAGTTTAATTTTTCTCCGCCTGTGGTTCTTTAACGTGCACCCAAATCTGAGAGCACCTGTGTTCCTGCGTTTCGCCTCCATCAAATTTTGGCCGTCAGAACCGGCAAACGGGCCCGCGTGCTCGAGTTTCGCAGCGCGATAGCGACCTCCCACAAGGCTTGCTCTCCAGGTCTCATGACGTTACGTCAGTTGTTTGTCCCAGTCCAACAGTACGTTTTGTTCATATCCTGATATTCCAGTTCTTTTGGCATGCGCTTGTTCTTGAGTATTTCAATTGTGCATTTCTCAAGGTGAAAACTCGAATTGTGCCATAGTAAAACAAACGTTCTAGCCTATCTGAAAATGCGCGATTCTCTTGATGAACGGCTAATTCTGTAATAGAGGAAGGTTGACGGTAATAAGCTTTTCAACGAATTTCTATCCACTTTCAATGCACACAGAGAAACATGATGTGCCTTTTATGTACTTCGGTCTGACATTAAATGACTCGCTGCAGCAGATTAAGCCCACGCCGTTATGGATACGCAGACGACACATAAGAATGAGCTATACACGCGCTGATATATTCTAACTAAGGCCCACATTTAATATATAGCCAAGTTGCAGACATCACGAAAAATCAGCATAAAAGTTGTTGGGAACCGCAGCACATCCGGCCTCCAGTGCTAATGGGGGTTCCGTGTCAGTGCTCTGCCTCACCCATTCAAAGTTCCATAACCGAAGCACCAGGGATGATTCTGTATATTCCGAGCTGGAATGCATAGCTCAATTAACATCTGAACGCAAATTGTCGTTCTGACGTCTTTTCGCGCCACCCAACACACTTCAACCAGTACCCCTATAATACCACGCGCGCTTCTTTTTGTATTCTTTTGTAATTGGTCCTTTACACGTATAACCACTGCCTCGCGCAAAACGCACCCGAATGTCGGCGAACCTTCCAGATTATTTTGAATCTTCTGATAACCTTGAGCGCGTAACGCGAACAGTAGAGTATTGTTGAATTAACGCGGCCACCACCGATAACACTGGAACCTTCGAAGCCACAGGTTTAACATACCGACGCGCTTTCCTGCTGATTAGATTACTGGCGACCGGCAACAGTGCTTGCCGCTATCAGTGTAGAGTATGCATTGAATGTTTATATTTTAACTTTTCTTTTCCTGGGCGCAAGTTGGCAGGAATGAAGAGTTTCGACTTGAATGCGCCGACTGCTGCCTTCTTGAACGTCCCGATCACTGACTATACAGGGTGTTTCAGCTAAAAAGCACCAAGTAGTAAAAAATTAAGGATGGACGCTACGCGTCTCCAATTTGCGCAGTATTGTTCTGAGCCATATAGAGCACGTCAGAATATTTTTTTTTTCAATCCGCCAAGCTCGGCAGTTAACAAAGATTGCTTAATGAACTTTTCAAATAGTAACTCTAGAGAAAAGTTTTCAAGACAAAAGTTCTAGTGCTTGTTCAGAAACATCAAATTTTTCAATCTGTGTTAAGATAACTCCCCTGCTTAATTTTTTTTCCGGCCTTTCTTTAAAGCGCGCGAATTTAAAAAAAATACCACGTGACGGCCGCAAAACGCGCGGCGCTTTCAGTGCCCTCAAATATAAGTTGGACGAATTATCAAAGGCTGCTTCGCGCTCGAAGATCAATGGAACAGGTTACTGGTGACTGCGATGGACGTTAAGCAACAAAATGAGCATACCGTTTCAATAGCAACAACAACAATAAAAATTCTTCAAAGAAAAAGCGGCAGCCACGGAGCAAATGCTACATGAGACTAGGCAGCATTTGATGCAGCGCAGGCCTTTTTTCTTTTCTTTTCGCACCAATGAAGAAACACATCTGAAGGGGCGAGGGTGACAGCGTGATGAAGGCCGAGATAAAAGATGCACTTACACGTGAAGGCCGCTTTTTCGCATATATATATATATATATATATATATATATATATATATATATATATATATATATATATATATATATATATATATATATATATATATATATATATATTTTGTTTAGGTGGTATGCCTCTATCGTCATTTAGCGTACATCGCAGCAACCGGCAGCATACTCAATCGACCTTCGTGCGCGGAGCAGCCTTTGATAATTCGTTCAACTCACATTTGAGGGCACTAAAAGCCCCGCGCGTTCGGCAGCAGTCACGTGCTATTTTTTAAAAATTCGTGCGCTTTAAAGAAAGGCGAGAAAAAATTAAGCAGTGGAGTTATCTTAACAGAGATTGAAAAGTTCGATGATGTTTCTGAACAAGCGCTACAACTTTTGTCTTGAAAACTTTTCACTAGAGTTACTATTTGAAAAGTTCAATAAGCAATCTTTGTTAATTACCGAGCTTGGCGGATTGGAAAAAAATATTCTGACGTGCTCTATATGGCTTAGAACTCGAATGCACCAATTGGAGATGCGTAGCACCTATGTTTAATTTTTTAATACTTGGTGCTTTTTAGCTGAAACACCCTGTATACTCTCTGCGCACGTATTCTGGGACACCACAGGTACTTCACAAACAAATGCCCGATCAAATTTGCGCGAAGGCAGCTTTAGTTGTGCTGTAGAGAAGCGCAGTATTGGCCTACAGAACACACGTGGTCATGGCTTTGCTCCTTCCCCTTGTGTGTTCTGAGTTTTGCCTCAGGTTTGTTACTGCAGAAGATTTCTCAAATTATCGTATTCTACAGCGAAATGGCTGCTTAAAATATTTATTCATGCTCGCGCTCGCTTGCAGCGCCCTTACATGGCGTAGAAGAAATATAGCCAATTCTTAATGTTTTTTTTTAAACTCTTATTAATATTAATAACTCCTTGATAGTTTCTGTTTAGTGAGTTTAATTGTCAATCTTTTGTGCATGCGGCATTTAGTGTTGTGTGTCTTACCTCAGCGCAAGGGACCTCGATTCAGGCTGACTAATCTGCTTTCGAAACGTACGCTTGTTCTCAATGATTCGCCTTCATTCAAACTTACCATCACTCAACTAAGCCTATACTCGCAACAATAATGCTCACCACCGCCTACTAGGGTTCGTACGCTCCCTCAGACTCATGTTATCTCTAAAACACAGTCGCTGACCTTCGTTAACACGTTGATAGGTACTCGTGATTTTTCATTCTGATGTCCCTGTTAAACCCATTGGTAGTTTTTCCCATTTAGTACCGCCGTCCAGTCACACGTTCCGAACCTCGCTTACTCTGTCCATGCATCTGTAAAATAAGTGTTAAAAGTGTGAGTCCGTGTACTTATGAGTGAGCAGGTCGACGCATGTCTAGTGATGTTTCAAAGTTCTTTTCATCTAAATGTTCGTGAATAACTATCCTCCCTGTGATAAAGAAATCTTAATTTGTACTTCAGACCAACGACATAAAAATGTTTTACAAGCTGCTCAATATTAAAAACTGCCGAACTCTGCAACCCAACATATCCTAATTCTCTTAACCGGGCCAATTTCAATTACACTGACTCAATTTGCGTAAAACCAGATATACGTCACATATGCCGTAAAAGTCATACTGTTGCGCTCCTTTGATCACTTTTTTGAACCCGCCACGGTGGTCTAGTGCTTATGGTGCTCGACTACTGACCCGCAGGTCACGGGATCGAATCCTGAAACTGGCGGCCGCATTTTCGATCAAGCCGAAAATGCTCGAGACCTTTGCACTTAGACTTAGGTGCATGTTAAACTCCAGGTGGTCGAAATTTTCGGAGCCATCCGCTAAGGCGTCTTTCGTAGTCATATCGTGGTTTTGGGACTTTGAACCCCAACATTTAGTATATCACTTTTTTGTGTGGTGTTATAATAGCCGGATTCTATTTTGGGTGTGAGACATCGCCACACAGACTGAAAGACATCCATAGAACTCATGTCCGCAGGCTTGTAAAAGGCCAGTAGAAGGACCTCGTGGAAGTTAAAACTTTCTGGGCGTGAGACATTGCCACATGGACTGCAAAATATCCATAGAAGTGATGATGCTTGATGTGTGGCCCTCTGGCCGCGAGACTCAAGAAAAAGCGGCACCTTGCGTCTCACTTCACCTCTGCTTCCGCTGTGATGACTGTTCGAGCCGGTGCTCCTCTCTTCTCCATATGAGGTACCTGTATGGATGTTGATTTCACTCACGAGACATGCCTTGCCGTATGCGGTACATCATGATTTCTTCAAAATAGAAGACTGATTACGAGGTCCTTTACCGGTGAATTTATGAGCTGTCCACTGTAGCTCCGGAACCGCTCCTCATTCTACATTTAAAGGGACCGACAACTGATTTTTGTCGATTCAGTTTTTTACAGCGCGACAGGAAGCTCACCCTTCGTAGCGTCTGTAGCTGCAGTGGTTTATCCGAAAAGCACGTAGTTATTTTATAAGCAGTATTTTTCGATCTTAAAGGCTCCAAACAAGCATGGAGGCTTGCTCCAGCAACGCTGAGAATTGATAGCGATACGGCTAGTCCTTGTGAAAGCTGTCGTTGTTCTCCTTTCGCAGGAGTTACTGTAACTATGCTTAACCACCTTTATTTAGATCTTTTCAACCATTTTTGAAAATAGCAAGCTGTTACGATTGAGATGTGTGGCTTTATACACCTTCCCGGGGTTTGTACAGCGTTGTATGTGCCTGCGCCCAAGGTTGCCTGCGCCTGTGTCATGGATGGCTTGTTCCGGCGTCGTCACTCTCTCGATACACGAGCCAAGCCAAGTAATCGAAAACGTAACTGTGCATATGCACGGCCGCACCGAGTAGCAGCGCGCGTCATTTCTGAGACGAAGTATAGGTAGCAAAACTATGTCGCTCCAAAATCTTAGCGACCTGTAAACTGCGTGCACGGTTGCATGAGCACGCTGAAAAGTTGCTCAAGACGCGCTGACGAGCATGGGATCATTACTTCACGCGAAAGCAGCGCCACTTGAATGCATACTACTAACGCAGGCCTATATGTACACTATTATAGAGTAATACCTTTTAGTATAAAGAAACGAACAATATCTCAATACTAACAAAAATTCGTCGACAGCGTACAGCAGTCAACGGTCAAGTGGCAGTCTTCATCGGATCATTCATGTTTTTGCCGCCAAAGGCGCCACAGCTCATTTTTCGCGACTTTCAATTAAGAAATAAAAATATAAATCCATCTCTCACGAAAAAAACAGGGTTGGTTTGAGTCAGTGCAACGGAATATCTTTACATCAGTGGAGTCAACTTATTTCATATTCTGAGCAGTTGTCGGTCCCTTTAAGCATTCGCAGTGAAATGTGGTATGGTTAGCGATGGCTAAGTGGGATTGTACCTTTAACCACTACATGCGAAGAGAAGGCACATTCGACAGGACACAGACTTAACGTGCTACTTTCGCTAACTGACCACCGAATTCAATACATAAATAAAAAATGAAAATAAATAAATAAATAAATAAATAAATAAATAAATAAATAAATAAATAAATAAATAAATAAATAAATAAATAAAGCAGCAAGCAAGCAATCCACTCTTATTTTCACCATTACCAATGCAATGCTAACGCGAAAACTAGGAGCCCGGCTCTCACTCCTTGGTAAGAGGAGAAGCTACTACGTTAGAAATAAAATCTTCAACGAGGGGTCTTAGATGACCTTGTCAAGGTATTACCCCAAAAATTTACTTGTATGTATTCATGAGTTATTCATAATATATATGATATTAAATGCGTATCTATCTATCTATCTATCTAGACGCCTACGTCTGGGCGCTCTCCTGGTCGTCTCCATAACTTGTAGTATACCGAAATTGGCACAGCACGGGATCAGTGTATGACGAATACGATTCACTAGTCATGACATGAATAACGCGAAATACATGGCGCGTACGTCATGAGACCCTCTCTCTCAGTCACGTGTGGCACATACCCGCATACCAGAGTTCATGTTATGCGGGTATGTGCCACAGGTGATACAAAGTCTCAACCAATACAGTAACCGCGAACAAACACATTGACACGCAAGTGATAATAATAATTATTGTTGGGGTTCCCAAAACCACGATATGTTTATGAGAGACGCCGTAGCGAGGGGCCGCGGAAGTTTTGACCATCTGGTATTCTTTAACATGCACCGAGATCGCACAGTACAAGGGCACCTAGCATTTTGCCTCCATCGAAATGCGACCGCCGCGACCGGGATCGAGCCCGCGACCTTCGGGTTAGCAGCCGAGCACCGTAACCGCTACACCACCGCGGCGGACGCAAGGATAGTGAAAGCTGAAGACAGAAGACCCCTGGAAGACGCTTAACTATCATGCACTCGTTCACGTGGTCGCAACGTGGAGCACGTCGTATACTCAAAAACCGGGGTCATTGCTTCCTACGATAAATCTTCCGAGAGAACCAGGCCTCTGAACATTACCGGTGACTTCAAAATTAATTTTTCGAGACCCAACAACGCCTGGTCTTTATACTGCGTGAAAGAAGGCTTGAATATGGATAGGGCATCAAGAAACCTCGCTGCCACGTCCAGGACATGAGGCATAATAGATTATTTCATCGTAAGAGGCATCCAGGGTTTCCACCAGCTGTGCTATACCTCGCACTTCACTACACTTAGACCCCTCGTAACCGCGATCACGAACGGATGCGATGATCAGGTCCGGTCCAGCTGCTGGTGCTCACTGATCACGGTGATGATGACCTCGTTCAAGAACTGTCAGGAACCCCTTCTACACGTGCACACAGGTTCGTGAAACGTGCGTGCGTTCTCTGTCATAATGGACAAGTATAAGCATAACAACTGTAACGCATCTGTGACTGTAACGTACGGGCAGTGCGCCTGCACGTGCCACTCGGCTGTGTGTATATCTATTGAAACTTTCCTGAGTGAAGCTATAGTTGCGAGTAACGCCTGTCCTGTGCATATGTGTTTTTTCCTTGTGCTGTTCGGATTCGCGATATCCAGTATTGAAGAATATGTGCACTACATGTCAGCTTACCGCGTCTGGTGTTGGTAACACCCATGTTGCTGTTGGCATCGTTACGCAACTGTAAACGACTGGTTAGATAATACATATGCGACTCTTCAACATATGGGTGTGCGTATGCCACTTCCACATTTCTCTAGCGTGAGTCCGTCAATGTAAAAAAATTACACCACAGTCATCATCCCGCGCATGCTTCGCATAACATCGATTTCCACGGTACGCGGGATCTGCCGATTTTTCTTCTATTGCTTGTGAAGCTGAACGCCCTTGACTTAGACACGAACTTTATCGGCCTTGCTATCTTATACCCAGAAAAAGAGCTTTGACAAAAATATGAATAACGGAAATGTTGAATAAACGAAAAACACGAGCGACGAGTAGAGAAGCGTGAGTAATTGCCATTTCTCACGTATATTAGCATTTCTTTTACCTAAATAAAACCAACTGCATGAAATCAAGTAATCTTTTGAGCTTCATTCACACAAAAATACCTTCTTGAGTGTCGCATCACCTAAAGGCACTGTTCGGCATCAACAACCAGTAAGAATGATTGTGTTATTTCAAAGAACAAACGGAGCAAATCATCGCGCGACAAGAGTGCTGAGCTGAACGCACATCACAGATACAGATAGTAAAACCCGTCCTTAAAAACTATAAAATTGACACGATGTGAGGTGATCCATAAACCTTCCCGGCCCGGCTCTGTGGAAGTAGCATTTAAAGCGATCTTTATGGACTTCTACAAGTGTACAAAAGTATAAAAGCAATGCGCGCCTCTTTTCCAGCCAGCAGTTATTACGCCCTGATGACACGTTGGAGAGCTCTTCGCCCTGTGAAGGAGGAAATATTGAGCGATGCACTTCTCTGGGCGCTTAGAAAACATAACATTACATCTGTAGGCGCTGGTAAATAGGAAAAAGGCAATCATTTTAAAGAGATTGCTCCTCGGGGTGGAATTCTAGCTCTCTTATACCGATACCAGCATCGCACCCGGTGAAGCGGCAATTTCAGGCAGTGAGCAGGAAATGCAGTGGCGGGGCTATTTACTCTGAAATTACACAGCCTCCCCGACTGCGTCGACAAGACGCGCTCAGGCAGGCGGAAGCATCTTGGCGTCATTCGGTGTTGCCGAGGTAATGGGAGACCCAGTGGACCATAAAATAAAGAAAAAAAATGCGAGCAAAATGTACAGCGAATGGCGGGTTCATTTGATGCATTTCCCATACTCATAGAATGCCTCTCCTTTCAGCTATAACGAAACAGTTTATATTTGTCTTGTTCATATTCGAATACATCGATGGAAATCCGTGAATACCAACCACAGGGCGACGGGAAAGCAACTCATCGCTTTTCGAAATGTGCTGACCGACGTCTGTGTTAACATACTGAAAAAAAATGCAAGAGTAAACTGGGCTCCCTTTGAGCAGCGGACGTTCGCTTGACTGCATTCACGTGGCTTATACGGCACCAAAACTGCTTTGCTCTGCGAAATGCCTCGTGCTGTGCTATCAGCTTTACGCACCGCTAAATCCAAGTTTCTAATTGGAGCCACATCTTTATTTAAAGATATGTTAGCTATAGGGAACCCAAGCTCAAGTTTGCGGCGCGACGACAGCGCCGCGCCAGTCGCGCTGCGGCTCTGTCGGAAAGCTCTGAACCTTCGCGCGGCCGACTCAGCCCCTTTCACTGTAACGGTAGCGCACGTGCGCACGCGTTCTTCTCTCGGTGCGGGTAACTGAGCTGGGTACGTTGAACCAAGAGGCTTGCTGTGCGAAGCTGCGCATTTCCACGATGGCAGAAGCGACCCCGCGGAAGCGCAAGCGTGGTCCGAAGTATTGCGGTTTAGTGGCCAGCCACAACAGTGCAGACAAGGCACACGATTCACGTGTTAAACTGTATCGGTTCCCGGGCGTGTCGCACGAGAAATAAAGGTGGCAAGCGTGGATAGCTGACAGCGCTGTCTCGCCTTCTATTTGGTTGTCTGAGTTCATCGCTTTCGTTCGCTTCGACTACCTGAATCGGTAAGTAACGCGGCGCATGCACGCAGCGACTACAGTAATGATTACACGCTGTCTTCTCGCATTGTGAAAGTCCAGTTACGGTTGTAGGTGAAGCAACTTTGTGTTTTGATTCCCCGTGTTAGTGAGACCTACCCGTCGTTGTTGAACGTTCACACTCGCGCTATACCGTTAGCGTTGCGCGGTTGGTTGAATTCAACTGAACTCGGCACATTGTCAGAAGTTCGGCGCCTGCAATGCACGCATCGGGAAGGCTGCTTTATCACGCCGGAACGAACGTCCGTGCATTTTCAGCAAGCTTTGACATCGTTCTGCAGGTTTGCTTTGTTTTTGTCACTTTATTAGTGTGACATATATATTTAAGCCGCTAAATACAACTGGCACTTAATACATGCTTTGCAATTGCAACCTTGAAGTAACCTTCTGACTTTGTGCGATTTTGTAGCCGCGTTCGCGCAGCAGGATTTATACCCCTGTCAAGTCGATATCATAAAAAGAGACTGCAAGCATGACACGAGAGCCGAAAAAACCAGGCGAGCAGTTCATCTTGCTTCACAGTGGTTAAAGCTCAGCTAGCTGCCTCGCGTCTTAATCGGTGGGTGATTCTCCAGCGGCACGGAGGACTTGACTCTAACCTTCTCAGGAAACAGGGCCATGGCCGTGTAATTTCTTTTTTTCGCACGCCGCAAACGTTTGTTCACGAAAGTACACGGCTGCTACCGTTAAGCATGCCATATCAAAACAACAATCATATGATTCGTAGTCCACACCGCAGAACATCGATAGCGTGTACGGCTTCATTTCGGAGTGCATGTGGACCATTATTCATCTTTAACATGACAGAATGAGACTTACCTCGAGGTATACGTCCTACACGGTGTAATCGCGACTTGGGAAATGCATTTCGCTTTGAGTCGGGCGTCGTTGTCGTCGATCGTGTGCTCTTCACCGTTAAGGTGATTGACGAGCCTTTCTCCTTTTCAAGTTCGCTTTTCGGAAACGCCAGTCAAGCTTGAAGATCCTTTTGAAGCCGCACTGCACGCGGTACATTGTGAGAAGCCGCAAGTGCACCGCGAGAGCTCTGCACGTGCACGGAAGCGAGCGGCAACGCGGTGGAGAGAAGGAAAACGCTCGCTGATCACGCCCCAGTTTCTCTTTTTCTGCCAGAGATGGCGCTGCCTGTCAAGAGCAGCAGCGCCACTAAGCGTTGCTTGGGAAGCCTATACAGCAGTGCTGTCTAAAGAGCTTCTCGATAGATCTGATCACTCGACGGGTCTTTTCAAGAAGAGCTGACGAAGCAAGCTTTCCACTAGAACCCCTCGCATGTCTCAAACAAATGTACTCTGTGTTTCTTATAGCCTGTAAGTGATGAACGCCGCCAGTTTTTTTTTTGTGAAATTCGGCGCTTAATTTCATGCAAAGCACATGCAAATAAAGGATGGAAAGATTTGATGTATGATCAGTGTAACGTTGACAGCAAAGATCCAATTTTAGAGTTCGCTAGATTAACCAACCAGGAAAACTTGAAGTAAACGTCATCGCTTTTACTACCGCTATTGTTATTGCGAAAGTACGATAGTTGTGAGCTAAAATCATAGCATCAGATAGTCTTTAAAGGAACTATACTTCGCTTAACAAGAGGCGCATTTACTACCACATAGTTCGTAAGTATACGCGTACTTCCCAGTTTTACGACCGCATGTTATATTCTCAGACGATGTAGTCGCTGGGATGTCAGTTCATGCCCAAGCCAAACGAGTAAACTGCTTCTTCGTCGTCGACAGTGAAGTATCGTGCTAGACTCGAATGCGAAAATTACCCGTAAAGGTGATAAATTGAGACAGTGGCAAAAGGGTGTCCAGATGGCTCCTTTGAATAGCGTGGGAGCCATTTGTTTTGTTAATGATGTGGGGATCGCGTTCTGTGACCTCCATGTAACTGAGGAGTGTTTCTGGGTGTACCATCGTAGAATCTCGCCCCATTTGACTCCCTTTTGACACCGTGTCTCCTGAAAGTTCTGGGTGGGCGTGCAATGTCTCTCAAAACATCGGTAAGGTCAGCGACTCCGGTGCGTGTTGATTCGTGTGCGATCGACCCCGCACTACGGGTTCGCAGTGACCGCAGACAGCAGCCAGAATGATCAAGCGTACATGTCGCACACGAAAAGCGCGGTTGCCACCAGGAAGGAACGTCTGCGAACGACGTGCTCGCGATATGCCACTGTTGGAACCGCCCCACATGCAGCGCCGGCCGCTCAAACAGACAATCAGCATGCCGCCCTGCACAGTAGGTCCCCTGCTACGGCTAGCCTTCGAGGTTCCACGACCACTGGCACGCCGTCCGATCAGCATGCAGAGAGGCCCGTGGCACCAGTACGCAGCACGCCAAACGCTTTTATTCCTGACTGCACAGTATCGCATCCGTCTTAAACATGTTGTCGCCTGCAAAACATAATTTCCTGGTAATCCTCAGCATTATTTTGTTTTCACGTCACCAAGACAGACCCTCTATTCATTCGAGTGGCTCCGATCTTGTTTCTAGACGGTTGAAATATTTATTTTTGCTCACATAGCAAAATTACAGAGTAAGGCTACCTTGCAGCCGCACATGATTATGTCAGACTGCTAATTGCAATTGAAACTGAAATTACTGCGATTTAAAATAGAAACGTTAGAAGTATGTACACCAACATTCGTCCATTACAACATTTATTATCAGCACTGTAACTGGAAAGCCTTTGAAAATTGTTATTGGAAGGATTCTTGTTCAATAATCCGCCATGGTGACTCAGTGGCTGTGACATTGCATGATTCATGAATATTAGGCTAAAGCATTGCTCACATGGCACGCACACGTGGCCGTGTTCTGATATGCGTGGAATACATGAATGATCATGTATCATGCATTGATCACACGGTAAAGGACTTCCAGCTAGTGAACACTAATTCGGAGTGCCTATTAAGGCCTGCCTCATACTCAGGATGAACAAAATCACGCTGATCCTACGCTGACCTACGTTAAAGCACAGACGCCATTTTTATCGAGCGGTATTGCAGACTATAGTCTAAATATGGTAACCTATGCAAAGGTGAACTTTTTCACATTTTTGTGCACCTATAACCTAAAAGTTACGTAAGTGTAACCTTTACATTTGTAACCTTTCTAATGGTTACAAAATTAAAGGTTAAATCTTGTTTATATAGGTAACCTTTGCAAAGGTATACAGCAATCGAAAAGACATAGGTTACTTTCAAAACGTCCTTTATTAAAATGTCCTTCGTGCTTTCTCAAGGACTCAAAAGGCAACTCTCATATATGCTGCAATGTGACCTGTATACAATATAATATCCAACCAGCAAAACGGTGCACAAAACCAAGACGAACAAAAATATCAGTGGAGTACAAGGTTAGCACACATTCTTCTTTCGCAAGAGCAAAAGAAGATTCTTCAGGCGGTTTGTGAGCAGTCCACGAGGCACGGGTGTGTCCGGCAAGGCAATCTTTTGCAGCAGGACAAGGACTGGTGAGAAAGCAGGCGGGTACTCAAGATTTTTGATGTAATATGTCAGCAGGCAAAAAATGAGGGCCCGATCTATATTTCTATTAGCCATCCGGATTATTTGCTCAGCGCTTCCAGCGTAAACGCAAGTGTGTTCAGGACAGGTATACACATGGGGTGCAGTGATTTGCACGTCATCCGGTAGAGCCATCTGTGAAATATCACAATAGCGCCATGAAGAAACAGCACGGCAAAAATTCTTTCTCAGCATACTCAAGTGAGATTCGTAAAAAAACAAGAATTTGGAGCATTCTTATATTACTGTGATAATTAAAGCGAAATTCAAATTGTGAGAAAGCGCTTGATGCAACAGTAATTGATAAGTGTATGCATCTAGTAATCATTCCATAAACCTCGTTGATAAGCTTTGCTTTGTGCAAAGGTTACACTTACGTAACTTTTAGGTTATAGGTGCACAAAGCTTTGCGAAGTCAATCACCATAAAATTCAAAACAACGCATTTGACATCATCAACGACCGCAGAACTCGCCGCCATCCGTGCAGCACTAGAATTTGTAATTGAAGAACCTTCGCAAGCTTGGTCCATCTTCTCTGACTCCAAGGCAGCTTTTCAATGTCTTATGTCGCCATTTCGTTATGGACCTAATGAGCAGTTAGTCGCTGCTATAAGGCTTCTCCACCACCATGCAGTCGAGAAACAACACAACATAGCGTATCAGTGGATACCGGGTCATTGTGGTATATACGGTAACGACCGTGCGGATGAGGCCGCCCGATCTGCACATGACAGTGACCACTACGCAGATATACCGTTCTCCAGAACCGACGCAGCTACAAGACTTCGTTCGCTGGCACGTGAACTCACACTTGCCCAGTGGAACTCGGCTGAATTCTCCAACGCTCGTCTACACAGCTTGGATCCCAATCTCCAGCTCCGTCTTCCGTCAGGAATATCGCGAGCTGAGGAGACGCTTCTGTGCCGCCTGTGGCTTGGCGTGGCCTTCACGAATGCCTACTCCTGTCTGATTGGAATGGCCAACAACTCCACATGCAATTACTGCAGCTGCGAAGAAACGATCTCCCATCTTCTGTGTGAGTGTCCCCGTTTCAGTGCGCCAAGACAAGAACTTTCCAATGCGCTAGATAAACTTGATAATCGCCCTTTGTCGGAACAAAGGGTTTTGGGACCCTGGCCGAGTCCATCGTCAGCACAGAAGGCTTTAAAAGCATTATTGCGCTTCTTGCGGACAACTGGTCTTAGAGACAGACTCTACTGCCTGTGACATATTCTCGTTTCCTTTTTTCCCCACCTTTTTTTTTTTTTTTCTTTTTCCTTTTCTGGCTCTCCTTTTTTCTAACATCTCTCTTCTATCATCTTTTATCCCCCTTACCCCTTCCCCCAGCACAGGGTAGCCAGCCGGTCTAAGAACTGGCTAACCTCCCTGTCTTTCCGCTTGTTTCTTCCTCCTCCTCCTCGTTGATAAGCGTGTGCCTTGAATGGCCTTGCAAGTGCTTGACGATGTCGATGAATGTGCATTCACGTTGTTCTTTGCATGAAACGCTTCCGACACTGCTCTTAGCTTTCTCTCCAGGTCACCAATGCTGCTTTTAAACCTAAGCTCGACTTCGATGCAAAGCTGGAGAAAAACAGTCAAGATAAAGCAAGAGTGATGATTAATATTAACGACAAAATAAAGCTTTCTTTCTGATATCCCTCATGATATGAGGACGTAAAGCAATACAATATTAATTTCGACCATTTAATAACAATAATTACTGGATAAGTGCACTGGTCCCCCTCACGAATCGAGATTTGGAGCAACAAAATGTTAGTTTTGGAGCAGTTTGGAGCACCTAAATATGCATTTCGGAGCACTTAGCTACTGCATGCACACTGCTTAAGACTATTTCAATACTTAGATTTCCAAGCATAGCTCCAAACAGTACTGGCATGCTCCAGAGCGATACTCCTGTGCCTTTAAATTTAAAAAAAGAAGGTAACTAATTTGTTTCTTCTCAGTTGAATCATAACGTAGTTCAGCGCAAAAAACAGGCAACAGACGAGTAAGAGTACAAGGACACAGCGCATTCTTCCAACTAAAGTTTATTGGATTGGAACGCATGTATATATACACACAGCGAAAACAAGAAAAGATAAAAGAAAAAAGAAAAAAACAGGAAGTAAAAACCGAAAGGTGAAAAGAAGAAAAGTGCCGATAAGTCACACACGTGTGCCAACACCGCCCCCCTTCCCATGACTCGCCAAAAACAAAAGCTCTTTGTCAGAAAGATGCAAGGAAGGCATGCTTACGCATGCGTCCCCAGATCGTTTAATTTTCCTCAGCCTCGATGATTTCCCTCACCCTTTGGTCCCGACTGCGTGCAAGGACCGCAGTGTTTTCAAAGAGGGGCCTACACTCACAATCCACTCACAATCTATACAATTGTGTAGGCCCCTCTTTGAAAACACTGCGGTCTTTGCACGCAGTCGGGACCAAAGGGTGAGGGAAATCATCGAGGCTGAGGAAATTAAACGGTCTGGGGACGCATGCGTAAGCATGCCTTCCTTGCATCTTCCTGACAAAGAGCTTTTGTTTTTTGGCGAGTCATGGGAAGGGGGGCGGTGTTGGCACACGTGTGTGACTTATCGGCACTTTTCTTCTTTTCACCTTTCGGTTTTTACTTCCTGTTTTTTTCTTTTTTCTTTTATCTTTTCTTGCTTTCCCTGTGTGTATATATACATGCGTTCCAATCCAATAAACTTTAGTTGGAAGAATGCGCTGTGTCCTTGTACTCTTACTCGTCTGTTGCCTGTTTTTTGCGCTGAACTACGTTATGACTGACTCGTTCCAACTCGCCCAACAAGCAACGTTTCTCAGTTGAAATAATAACAACCACCCTGTTCAGAGAGCCTGCACGTTTTTGGTGTTTGATTGAGGAAGGTGCCAAGACCTTGGTTTATACATCTCGTGAAGTTTTCAAGCTAGGCCATATTATTTTTAGCATGGGCGTAACGAAACTAAAGAAAACATTTTTATATATAGGATCCCTGTTGAACAAATAAGGTGCTTTTTTCGTGAACATGCGAAAGCATACAGAAACAAGCCATAGGAAGAGGGAGAGGCAGCAAAATAAGTACTTTTTTTTTGGACAAACTAACATTCTAATAATCATCATATCTGGGGTTTTACGTCCCAAAACCAGATATGATTATTAGGGACACCGCAGTGGAGGGCTACGGAAATTTCGACCACCTGGTGTTTTCTAACATGCACTGACAACGTACACGGGCTTCTACCATTTCGCTTCCACCGAAATGCGACCGCCGCGGCCGGGGTCGTACCCGCGACCTGCGGGTAGGCAGCCGAGCACCGTACCCACAGAACCGCCGCGGCGGACAGAAAAAAAAAATTCCAAGTGTGCTGCGCCCACTAACCTTTCGAGTGCTCAGGCTGCGCGCTCTGCGTAGGCACTTCAACAACTCCACTGCCTTGTTCTGTACCACCTACGTAGAATACACAATGAAATAAGAGACAGAATCGTGTCGTAACAAAACGTAAAATTCTGTCACGCTATCGATGCCGTCTGCAATATATGGTGCGCTGAACCCTCAGTCAACCAGTTTCGTTTATGTGTTGCATAAAGCATAATTCTGTGGCACCACACATTAAGTATATTCACTCGTGCCCCAAGCGTATCGTCAAAACCTTACGGCGCAGAACTCACTTCACAAGTACAGAAAGCACGCACAGAGTTCTAGAACTCTGGTTTAAAATATTGATGCCGCAGCCATGCACTGGAAGCTTGCGCATTTATGACTACACGAAAACCCGTAATCACCGCTGCGCACGAGCACACATGAGAAGGCGATATTTATTTGGAGAAGGATAATCACCCTACTTTTCAAATATAGCACATGACAACATGACGCAGCTGCGCTGGTACTCTGCTATAAAAAGGAGCACAGATAGCAGATAAATCGACAAAAATATATCTCTACACTGTGTCGCGAGCAATAGGTCAGTCATGCGCAATGATAAACTGACTAAAACTCATATATATATACACAGCTAAGACAGGTACTCTAACAACAAAATCCACAAACGAGGCCGCTCTTACCAGCTCAGAAAGGTCCCGATTTGACAAGTATTGAAATCAGGAAGACCTCACATGCCGTCAAAGTGTATCTGAAACAAAAGCCGCTTACCCAAGTCAGTTATTCGGCCATGAGCCGCTGGGCAGTGGTTGCAGTAGTCGCAACGAATGGCGTTTGCTGTGGAGACGTCCGGTGAACAAAAAACGACGTAACGCCGACAATCACAAGAAGTTTCGTTGCAGCTGCCACGCAGCACACCCCACATGTCTTTGCTGCTCAGCGGCATCACCGGTTTCACGCAACGCACACAATCCCAAGGTAGCGAATTGGAAACAAAGTTTGCAAGCGCCGCCAGAAAATGGCGTGCCTCACGCGTGCTGGCCGGGCGATGCGGCGCTGCACGCTGCATGCTATGCACGCGGTGCGCATGCGCTGCGCCTGTCGTGGCGGCGCCTTCCCGCGGTCTAGACTTCATGGCGCCGAACGCAGCCGACCGCCAAGCGGAGGAGAACCCGCGCTTGCGGCTGCGGTATACTTTCACCATGCTTTTACCCTTTCTTTCTTTTTTGGCGAGGGACGCGGTGAGGCTGTGTACACATAAGTTACAGCGTTGTTCATAGGTTACTACGGACAGGTTACACTGCGCTTTTCGCGCTGGTAACGTATGCATTGCTCGAAATGTGGATTTTGTAACTTTTAGGCACCGCAAAATAACGAAAACATGAAAATAAACTCCTTTGTAACCTTTATTTCATAAGTTACTCACGCCCAAAAGTTACATTATAGGTAATCGTATTTAGAGTGTACGGTGCAATAATGTGTAAATGATAAGTAGAAGTCATCTCCGTATTCTACCGGAATCGGGGAACGCTTGGCTATAGTTGCTGAGTCATAGGCCTCACTGGCTGCCCAGGCGGCGCTGCGAAAACGGTGCTAAAAAGCGCCCCCTACGACAAGTTGTTTGGTTTCGAGTAGTCAGACAGGCGGCCGCATGCAGCACTAAGCTCAGATGCGCAATGGAGCCGCCGTTGTCGGTTGTGCTGCGCTTTGGATCTCGGCCAGTTTCTGGCGTGGCTGAGTTCTTCAGGCCAAGCAACCTGCGTAAACGCAAGAAGCTCGTCAACGTCAAGTATGTTTACGACGTGCAGGAGATTGAAGGAACCATTTCGGCGCGCTGCAACTCGCAAGTGCAGCGAATTTCATACGACGTTGAACTCGAGTTAAGTTTTACGAGGCATGCTCGCGCGATTAACGACAGTGCATAAACGAAAAGATTGCTGTTAAGAAAACCGACATGATTTGCATTACACGACGAAACGGAATCAAGAAAGGTCCAGACGAAGGCTAGCCGTCGGCGGCCCGAATGAGCGCATTCGCGTCGTGTGCCGTTTTCTGCCGCATTCAGTCGCAAACACACTTTTTCCCCATGCACGGTCGTAATTTTCAACATTTGCTTCTAGGGAATTCGTCAAATTCTGTCAGCGTGCGGTGGCGGTCGAGAAGCGACGGCGCGCAATGTTTACAGCCGGCCGCTGGAAGCAGCCGGCTGTAAGCTGCCGGAAAAATCGTAGGCACATACGCAGGGTGACTCATGGCATCGTTTTTCTCGTTTCGCACGAAATGCCGGCTGCATATCCTCGTAATCGCCGTCGGCAGCCACGGCGTGCCGTCTGGACTGCACACAGGGAATATATATATATATATATATATATATATATATATATATATATATATATATATATATATATATAAACGCGTGCACGCGCGTACGAAAAGTAATCAGCACGTTACGTTGCAAACCACGTTTTGCTCGCGTACTCACTTCACGCGTCGGACGGCACGTATCCCGCGGTTCCGTCGCTCCACTTCGTACGGCTTTCAGGGGAACCAGTAAAACCGCACATTAGGATCCTTACCCCATGTTCGAGGCAATTAACCACGCAACAATAACGGCGGCGACCGCGCTTCGGGACCGCGCGCTGCTCAGAATCGTCGCCCAGACCACCTGCTTTCGGCACGGTTTGTTGAAGCAGGGATCGCTCGCCAAACATGTCAGACTCTGCAGGCATAGCGGACAAGTTCCGGCGTACGTTTTAAGCACTTTTTGAGCCTGAAAACTATGCGCAAAATTAAGTAAAACCCTTAAAGCAACTGAGAACTGCGTAACTCGCCGGTCGGCGTCCATTTTTGACTACCCAAGCAACTTCGGCGCACGCCACCAGGCTCCGTCACAGTACTCAAAACTCCAGCGCGTCAGCCCTATAGGAGTACGTATGTAGTGCGTACTACATTGTTATGAATGTGGACAGCCAACACTGCAACCGCATCTGACGTTGTCGCGACATGTCGCCTCTATGAACTCTATTTACCAAGCAATTTCAATCATTGGCGTTGCTCTCTGGTAGAAAACTTCACAGTATTATCGAGTATTATCGTCACACAGTATTATCGAGTTCGACGCCGGCTCGAACAGTGATTTTTATCCTTTGCGTCCACGCTGGGAAGAGATTTTGGGCGCCACGGGCTTGTTAACGCTATCGGGTTAAGATTTGTAAAGTCGATTCGCGCCGTTCCTGGGTTGATACAAACAGTGAATAACGTACGGTGCATACCCGCATTGCGTCGGCCGTGCTCTGCGGGTTACCGCCGCACGTGACTGAGGGAAAGGACTTCTTGACGTACGCGACAGGCATATATAGTTATTCATGTCCTGAACTGTTAATCGTGCAACCATATGGTGCAAGACAGCGTAACCA
Organism: Rhipicephalus sanguineus; assembly: GCF_013339695.2. Classification (NCBI taxonomy): domain Eukaryota; kingdom Metazoa; phylum Arthropoda; class Arachnida; order Ixodida; family Ixodidae; genus Rhipicephalus; species Rhipicephalus sanguineus. The sequence goes on from NC_051180.1 coordinate 149,963,851, forward strand.
TATGGTGCAAGAAAATTTGCACATTTTCTGAGGATTACTGCACTGAACAGAATTTTTACGGAAAACACTGTTACGTGGTTGTAGTGTATGCGCATCACCTGTCAATGTCCCCATTATCATCTTCATCAATCTTTTTCCCTCTTTCTCTTTTCCACTGCGCAGGATAGCAGGCCAGACCGCCCAAGTCCAAGCCGACCTCTGTACAGTCTTCTAAAAAATTGACTCCCTTCCTTTATACGGACTATTGAATGAATGAATGAATGAATGAATGAACTTTATTAAAAGTCCGAGGCGAGGGGAAGAGGAGAATAAACCATGTCCCGTCCCACCCCTCGTCGATGATGATGGCGTCAGTTGACGGCTCGAAGTCCTTGGACCAGGGCGGCATTTTCGGCTTGCCGGACGGCCCAAAGTTGGTCGGTTTTTTCCTCGTTAAAATTTGTTTCAATAGTCCGGTGAGCTTGTCACTCACCAGCGACAAGATTGACCGGACTATTGAAGGAAATTTTAAGGAGGAATAAGAAATTTTTGCTTTTGACAATTAGGATGATGGTTACAGCGGTTGTTGCGGAGTGAGAGCAGCAAGCGTGCACAGCAAGGTTGCGTAGCAAGTACACGACCGACCAAAAAAGAAAAGAAACCGAAAATATTTATTTAGTAATCTTTTTGTGTGGTATATACAACCATAAACAATTTGCGCAGAATGCTCGCTCTATATAAGAACGAGAACAATCACAGTCCTGCACAAAGTTATAGAGAAACACGTCACGAAATTGGCGGTAGGAAGCACGCGTGCTCTACATTCGTCTGTTTGCAAAGGCAATCTGTCCTGTCGTACCAAACAAACAAAAAGGGGCCGTCTACATACCCCTTTCCTCTCGTCATGATAAAAACAACCTGAAGCATGAGTGCAGCTCAATAGAGAAAAGGTGACAGCAAGAGACGCAATCCCGATCAATATTAATCAAAACGCCACGGCAACCCTTAGGACGCGACCGAGAGGAGAACACTCCAACCAATTTCACACCCTGTCCGCCATATACGCGGTCTACAGGAGCGCTCCCCACAATCCTGCATACAGTGTGGTTCCCATTGCGTGCGAGCCCAGCCGGCACGCCTCACTGTCAAGAGCAGGCCTGTGGTGCCGTCGTGTTTTGATCCCTATATTTACGCTCGGGGGTCTTCTTTCGTCACGGACTCGCCTTCTTATTCTCCCTAACCATCGCTTTTGCCCTTATGACGTCCTTGCACGATTGATCCGTTTTATGGCGTCGCCTCCGTGTCTTCCTACGTGATCGAGGGCACGATCCATGAAGGAATTGCGGAATAGTGCGAATTTTCCTTTTCTGGCCTCTTCGAAGGCCCTAGTGGCCAACAGTTCGTCCGAGTTCAACGAACGCTTCGTTACGCACCATGCTATCTGTACAGCCTCCAATACAACGTTCCACAAGCCCCGCGGCATTTGATCACGGTCACTTGGACACCTACCTTTCTTCCTACTACGCTTTGGTGGTCGGAAACATTGTGTTCCTGGCTGCGTTTGATCGTTGTGCAAGCATTTCATATAGCTCTCTGTCCTAGCTTTCTGGGAACTGATGACGCCCTCCCGCGCTTTCTAAATGCAGTTTTTCTTTCGACAGCTTACCAGTAAAATTCTTCTGTTTGATAAGCACAAACCCTTATGATGGGCAGTAATTTAAATCGTCGGAACAACCGTCCCGAGATAAAGAACAGCCAATTATTAACGGTATTAAAAAAATTACGTGCCGCCACTGACGCCAATGGAGCACGCCGCGTAGCTAAAGCTGTATAGCCCACTTTTCAATGAAATGCCGGGATATGTCTTTTACAATCGCGTCATCCGCATTTCCACTTTGACGCACGTTTTCAAAATATTTGGAACATTTTCTAAATTCAACGTCATTTTAAGTCTACCTCCTGACAATGTCACAGACTCTTCCGCCTGTGTCCAATCACACGAAAGAAAGCACGTTGAAGTGAGGAATCCAGCAAATTGTTTTTCGTGAAGGCTACGGCGATGTACACCTGCCTACTGCCTCCACCTGACAGCCGGGCGTTGAATGGTGGGCTTATTTTCATTTCGTAGGAGCACTATTCTCAGGAGTATAAAAAAAAAAAAAAACGATATCCAGCAAGTGGTGCAATCTAAATCGCATGGCGAATAATAGCTTAACTGCGAAGGAAAGGCGTTGTATACCAAAGTGACCGACACTTATCGAACGCGAACTTTTTTAGAGCTTACGCGCGTTTGGGTTCCAGTAGTCCAAGGGTGTCGCGACTTGCGCTCGACCTGCTGGCCGCGTCACTGCCGCGATTATTTCCAATGCAAACGCCTTCGAACTAGCTTGCCAGTACCTCCTAAAATGAGAATTTTTCCTGAGAAGCGACAAAAGAGCGAGCTTGTATACATATACGCAGTAGAAGCAGAAAGAACAACACGGGCACCTCCTTCTTCTGTTGTGTTGTTCGCGCGCTATAGAATGGACGGAGCGACAGGACGGTGCCTGATGTGATGCTCTTCCTCAGATCTACGTGTGTCGTGTTGTTTCCTCCCGGGTATTACAAACATTTGATATCCTCGCCGCTATGTTTTAGCAAATAACCGCTTTCGGTCTTGCAGAGTATCGTTGTTTGCTTAAGTGTACAGGGTCCTGTGTCAGGGAACATGCTGCCTTCGATTCAATAAGTATGGGCCCTCGATACTTACTTACTGCTTCTACTGCGTATAATGTGTACAGACATACCGTATACAGTGTCTTTAAGCGCCAAACGCAGCGCCAGTGCCTTCCAGTAAATGTCCTCTTCTAAAGCAGTAAATGCGGCCTGCACAAGTACATACGGTATACAGTGATAGCTACGGACAGTGCCAGGCCGGTTTAAGGTAGAGTAAGCAGCAGATCGGTTCACGTACTCTAGACATTTTAGAGCTCGCTTGCAGAGATTCGCTAACTTGAATATACCGGAATTGTGCAAATTTCAGCTTCAATGCTGAACAGACATGCGGTTTAAAACAATGTATGCACGTAGTGAAATTATATACCACTACGTGTAGACTAAATTATCTGCTCAAGAAATGCACAGTGCAATCGAGTTCCAACTATATTAAAGCGATAGCTCTACTCCTCCAGCTACAAACCGAGAAAACGCCGTGTTCCGCGAATCTGGCCTTCAAGCTAAGCAAGGTCAACGCCGACAAAAAAGCTTCAGCGGAAGGCTAGCGCAGCGCGTTCGGGAACACGAGCTCAAGATCAGTCTTTCGTGACGCCACCGCCAGTGGTGCTGGCTGTACCAAGTTCACTGTGCGTTCGCACCGAGAGCTTCGACGGTGCCGAGCAGCGTCCGTGCGTTGTCCTGTGGTGCAACACGCTGGTTTTGTCGTCGTGGCGTGTAGACGAGGCGTGGGGACTTCTCGTCGAATTTGCCTAAACCAAGGTCTGAAATTAAGTTAAATCTTTGCAAGAGAATGGTCTCGTCCTCTCTCAAAGCAAGCAAAACCAAGCTATAGCTCGTAAATGTTGGGTCAACTACGTTAGTTTACGGCAATGTTTTTACCACAAAAGTGTTTCATGTCAGGATCCGCCAAGCCTTCGCTAACGTATTTCCGTCACGGATGTGATGTTGTAAAATGCACGCTAACAGATGACAAATCAAACTAGAAGCAAATGTTCCGTCGCTGGGAATCGAACCCACGACCCCTCGCGCCCCCACCGCGTAACACAAAGCAACTCGGCCACATTACGTACGTTCTTCAGCGCCCTTACGGTGATTGATTTATAAACGCTATTTACCACTGCCGGTACTCGGAGCTCGGTGGCACTTCTGCGTGCTCTCGTTATCACCAGTGAGATGGCGCGACAATCTTTTCCAAGCATCCAAACTTTTTAAGGCGAAAACGGCTCCTAAGATGGGTCGCCCGGCGAAAATTCGGCGTGTGGTACACAAAGTCACATGACCAGCCACACGCCTTGAGGCGCAAGACCTTCGGGTTCAGTAGGTGTGAACGCCTCTAAGGCCAATTTTGGCTTTTTTTTTACGTCCTGTTTACGTCATATGCTGGCGTCATGGCACGAATTTTTCGTGTGCATCATTGGTGTTGTCGCGGACATCTTCGACAATCACTTTTCACGTTTGATGAGTTATCTAAGGTTGTCGCTTTAATATAAATGTCGCGTTCGTGAGAAATAAAATACACGGTAAGATAGCCAGACCGTGTGGATTTTACTTCGAGTCGACTTAGGCAGGTGCAAAAGAAACTCTGAGTGTTTTTGTGAACATATATTGCCATTTCGTCTTTTAAATGCGAAGCATTTCTTCTATCTATCTATCTATCTATCTATCTATCTATCTATCTATCTATCTATCTATCTATCTATCTATCTATCTATCTATCTATCTATCTATCTATCTATCTATCTATCTATCTATCTATCTATCTATCTATCTATCTATCTATCTATCTATCTATCTATCTATCCGCCTACGACTTTGGGCTCTCCGGGCCGTTTCGTTAATATGTTATACGCCAAAAATGGTATGGCGTAACGTGACTTTATGACGAACCTGAATGACAGGTCGTAACATGAAATTCATGATATCCATGTCATGAAAGACATGATTTACATGCCACTGCTTTGGTTCTCTTGCGGCCGTTTCGTTAGTTTGATAATAACAAAATTGGTATGGCGCTACAATAGTGCATGACAAACACAAGTGACAGGTCCTAACGTGCAAATCATGACACGCATATCATGTAAAGCATGATTTACATTCCACGCTCACGGCGCGCTGGCGGCCGTTTCGCTAGCTTGATATACACCAAAATTGGTATCGCGCGACGTGACTGTGTGACGAAAACAAATAGCAGGTGGTACCATGAAAATCATGACACGCATGTCATGCACAGTATGACTTACGTGCCACGCTCATGGCGCGCTGGCGGCCGTTTCGCTAGCTTGATATACTGCAAAATTGATATCTCGCGACGTAATTGTGTGAAGAACATAAATAACAGGAGTTAACATGAAAATCATGACACGCATATTATGTACAGCATGATTGACATTCCACGCTCATGGTGCGCTCCCGGCCGTTTCGCTGGCTTGATATACACCAAAATTGGTATCGCGCGGGGTGACTGTGTGACGAACACAAATAACAGGTGGTAACATGAAAATCATGACACGCATATCATGTACAACATGATTTACATTCCACGCTCATGGCACGCTCGCGGCCGTTTCGCTAGCTTGCTATACACCAAAATTGGTATCGCGCGAGGTGACTGTGTGACGAACACAAATAACAGGTGGTAACATGAAAATCATGACACGCATGTCATGCACAGTATGACTTACGTGCCACGCTCATGGCGCGCTGGCGGCCGTTTCGCTAGCTTGATATACACCAAAGTTGGTGTCGCGTGACGTGACTGTGTGACGAATATAAATAACAGGAGTTAATATGAAATTCATGACACACATGCCATGTACACCATGACTTACGTGCCACGCTCATGGTGCATTCCCGGCCAGTTTGTTTACTGGATATATACCTAAATTGGTATGGCATGACAAGAGTGCGTGACGAACATAAATAGCAGGCCACGCACGTATATATGTAGCAGAATATGTTTCATTGGCATGGCATATACCAGATTATACACGCATGCATGTATGACAATCTCGTGATATATAACGAACTAGATGTCGCGACATGAATGACTTCATAAGCCTCAATGACAAACAAGGCGATGTATGCAGCTCTTTGCTGGCTGCTTCGCATTACCTCGATTCCCACACTGCGTGGGATCTGCCGACTTTTTGGGTACATAGTATGTTGCGAATAGCAAACATTGTTAAAGGTGTTTTCACCACTTCATTCTGAGCGACTACTTTGCAGCAGGAGAATCCCAAGCAAAGACACGAAAGTCCAGTGGAACGTAAATGCAACGGTCAATGTCGCACGGCAAACGGTACCGCACACTTCAATGAAGGTGGATAAAGATATTCGTGGTATTTTTACCTGACGTGTGAATCTTCAACTCCAGAATCGTGTCCAGCCCTACTGAGAGCCAGTCTTTGTAATAGCTCGCACGCCTAAAACGGTTTGACGTTGCGGAAGAAAAGCGAAAATAAAGCTCCCAGATTCACGAATCGTGTATGCAAAGTCGGCATTTCTCGGCACCTCTCAGGCCACTCAGCGCCTTTCTTTTCTGTCGAATATCGACTTTCCTCTCGGCATGTGGCTTTTCACACGTGAAAACTATTTCGCATAAATTACAGTATATACGTGAAAAAGGAGTGAGACACAAATAAGAAGTGAAATGCGTAAATAGACGGTCCGGCCGAAAGTACACAAGTGTAAAGCCAGCATTTTGATGAATGGATGCATCCGGGTAACCAACAATTACATTTTTCTGGAGGAAGTTCTTTTTGTATTGTAGGCAAGCATTTTTATTGCTTTCTTCTGTCCTCGCTCGATGTGTGTGCATACATGCGTGCTCACAAATGCTTCCATGATGGTCAAAAATCGAAAATCATGGCATAGGTCGAAATTCCAAGAGCAGTACGCGAGCGAATATACGTTCCGCCATTGCCTCGCAACATGCATCCCCAGCACCACACGGGACGGCGTAAAGCCAGGGCACAAAGCATGAACCAAAGCTACTCCAACGACAAGGAAGCGGTTTTCACAGATGCAGCCCGTTATCCAGACAGGAAGAGTTTCGTGGCGGCAGTTACCAGTCATCGAGGCAAATACCTCACGAGCGTGACCGTGAACACTGCACACGCCGAAGCGGCAGAGGAAGCGGCTATCCGCCTCGTGCATCGGTATGGTGGCGCCACCGCTCGGCTCAGGCGGTTGTGCCCTCTCACAAACCCCCATAGGATCCCATGCATTTTCAATGAAGTTTGCGATTTCGTTGCGCAATAACAAACTAGCGCCATCTCTCGACAATACGCCACACCGACGACGCAACACGTCCTCTTGCTTCCACCGACTGGCCATGCTCCAAGCTAACTCCTCTCTCCACTTTCTTTTATTTCTTTCGGTGGCCGTGAGAGCGCGCGCCCTGCACTCTGCAGTAGCGCACCCGACAAGACCGGCTGGGCTCGTCGCTTTCATCGCGTCTTCCTTGAACGTTGCAACGTTAATATTGTGTTAAGGCGGTGGCCACACGTCGGAGGATGAGCCCTGATTTCGTTGAGCTGCCATCTCATCAACATCAATGTTTCAGACGCCTCAGCTGTGTACTTTTGTCCGTTGGTTGCTGGACAAGATGGCCTCCTGCAAGACCGCGTTTTTCCAAGTCAGCTGTGTGCGTAGTTCTCGGCGTCGTAGCAGTTTGATGACGCGAGGACGTCAAGTGGTGCTACATCGTGGGAACCGCTGAAGTGACTGCAAGCTTGACGACATTGTGCCAGAATGTTCTAGCGTACTGTACGCGCACGATTGTGCTACACTTAAAATACCGCGCTTGGCCTCGAGCGTCAACCTGGTACGCCTGTGTGCAACAAGTGTGTTGTTATCGTTGTTGCGTCGGTTAATATTGAATTGCAATTGGAATACCGTTTTTGCAAAGGTGAGTGAAGCTGTAAGTAGTTGTCCTGCTATATGCTCGCTACTCCACGAACATTACTTCTAGAATCGCATTTTATTTTGAGCTGCACGTACCAAAGGAGAATCTAGCATACGAGATACATTGCACGCGTGCGCATTTCCTATATAAGTCTGAGTAATGCCATGCTCAATTTAAAGCGCATGTGTTAGAGGATTGTGGCTTCAATGGTGAAAGTGATTAGATATTCCGAAATATGTGATTGCAATGCAGTTAGAATTTTCTCATATGTTAATACGGTCTGTGAACAAAATAAAAGAAACGCTGTGTGAATGTTTGTTGGTCATTTGCTACAGTACTTTCGCGCATTATTATGCAGCTGTGTGACGTCTGTTAAAACGTTCAGCAAGTTAGATTTTGGTTTTCTTGGCCTAGTTGAGTGCTAAGAGTGTTAGGCGAAGATAAAATCGCGTGTCTTTTGTGCGTTTCTTAAGCAGGCATACAGCCGTAATAGTCATTGTTGTTGTACTGTTTGGGGTGTTAAATAAAACAAGAATGCTGTTTTGTACTGCAACAATTTTTATTTCATCTGTGTTAACAGATCACGCAAACAACTTGGGCACATGCACGTAAGAAACATACGCAGTGCATCGCGCGCACGCATAAAAAAACGTGCCTGTCATTTTAAAACAAATAATATAGAACAATGGACGTAACAGACGGCATGGTTGTCTAGTGGAGTAGCGTCGGCAGTACAAATATCAAACCAGAATGAAACATGAATAGAAAAACGGAGAGTAACAGGCGCTTTGCCCACGGCTTCTATGAGCCGCGCATATCCACCTATCGCCACCGTCCGCCGTTGGTGGCGCCACCAGTACCACTGAAAGCAGAAAGCAGCAGCGCACGAGGCGGATAGCACTGGCCCTCACACAGACCAAGGCCACGTACGTGATCAGCGACTCGCAAACAGCGATTCGCAATTTTGCGAACGGGCGCATCTCGCAAGAGGCTTGCCACATACTACAGCGACATCCCGTACATCCAGGAGAGGTCGACTTCGATAACCGAAGGCACTTACTGTGGATACCGGCACACACCGGACTGAGCACCCCAAACGAAGCGGCTCACCGTGTTGCTCGAGGCCTCACTCACCGAGCATCACCGGAGGAAGAAGAGCCCCCGCGGGGTACGGCAAACGTCTGGGCGTGGGAGGATCGTATGACCAGGTTTTACGATATAACAACACACTACCAGTTACAGAGACGCATATACCCATCTCCTCATGATAGGCTAAACAGGACGCAAGCGGTACACTACAGACAATTACAAACAAATTCGAACAGAAACCCCATACTCATGCACGCCATGTATCCAGATATTTACACTACAAACAGATGCAGCTCGTGTGGCGAGGTTGCCACGCTTAGCCACATGTTGTGGGAGTGTCAGGGCTTAACAGACAAATCGAACAGTGCCGATTCATCCGTCTCTTCCACCGCCAGCCTCCGCTCGCGCTGGAAGACCGCGCTGCTCAGCTCGAACCTGACAGCACAACTCTGGGCCGTCCAGCGTGCCGAGGAAGCCGCTTCGAGACAAGGTCTCGGAACCGCGTCCGCGGTGGGTGCCCAGGCCCACTAAAAGGACGCCGGACTCAAATCTCATTGATTTGACAATAAAGTTTCCGTTCTTCATCTTGAGCTACACTTGTTGACAGGCAAGCAAATGCAGGTATAAATGTAGTATATATTTCACGTCGTTTCATGATAGAGCCATTCGCAACTCTCTATTATGACTACATCAATCTTGAAAGACTGTTCTCGCGTGAAAGACTGTGAAAGACCGTTCTCACGAGTAGCACCCTTCGCAGATGATTTTTACAGACTATACAATGACATCCACAAAATTTCTACGTAACACCATGAAAGTCTCGTTTGGTGAATGCTCTTGAATGCTATAATGTTGGATAATGAGAAGAGTTTGAAGAGATAATGACGATTTTGATTATCCTTACTTGCGCAACGTTGCTTTGCACGGAAGAAGAAAAAAATGCCCCCACCTCCCCGAAGGGAATCGTGAGCAAATGCGAATGCATTTCTTGCGCCGAGAGTACACGGCGCAGTAATTTTAATGGCGTAAATTAATGACGAGACGAGGATTTGTACCGTAACCATTTATTTACACATTCAACAGCACCTGTTTGTGTTGTCATTGTACCTGACGGCCATAATCTCAGCCTTGTGGTCGCCGTTGGCGTTTCACAGCGGCGTCTCGAGCACACATTTCGAGAGGCGCCCAGCCAGCGGACGGGAGAGTGGGGCGCAGGAGGGAGAGAGCGCGAACGGCGAGAGGAGGAGCGGCGAAGCACTGCTGCGGAGCCGGCGCGCGCCCGCGCAAACCGCGGTGAGGAGGCGGAGCGCGCGCAGTCACGTGGGGTGTCACGTCGCTGCGCCGTTGCTACAGACGCTCCTCTCCTTTCCTCGCGCCGTTGCTATGGGACGGCGGATTCAGGGTCGCTTATAAAGTGCATTCGCACTTAAAAAAAAAAGAACACAGCCAGCATTTGCACGCGAACTTTCTTGTTTTTTCATCCCACTATCAACTAAACACGCCACCTCTGGCAGAGAATAACTGACGTATTGTGAGAGAACGCGCGCAGTTCGGCTGCGCTTCCTAAAGTTTGCCTGCACAGCGGAAGCACTGAAGCCTACCGCGTTCTCTGACAATGGCGCTACTCGCAAACAATCAGATACTCTCGATTCGTCAAGCTCCACTTTAAACGACGGGATTGCATGCTGGAGAGCAAGTTTCTTACGCATTCAAAAATAATATTATTATCTGGGGTTTAACGTCCGAACACCACGATATGATTATGAGAGACGCCGTAGTGGAGGGCTCCGGAAATTTCGACCACCTAGGGTTCTTTAACCGTGCACCTAAATCTAAGTACACGGGCCTCAAACATTTTCGCCTCCGTCGAAAATGCAGCCGCCGCGGCCGGGATTCGATCCCGCGACCTTCGGGTCAGCAGTCGAGCGCCATAACCACTACGCCACCGTGCCGGGGCTTACGCATTCAACAAGTACGCTAAGATACTGCGCATCTCGCGAAAACAAAGCATCAAAATAGAACACTAAACACTATTTTTAAGCTCTTCCGGCGAGAAGTCTGACAACACTTCATGCTTTGGTGTCTTGTTTTGAGCTACTATATAAACAAGGAGATGCTGAGGAACTCCTAAGTGCATGAACGGGACAAGCACTTTGCAAGATATTTTTGAGCCCCTAGGAAAAGTTGCCTCAAGTTCCTTGAATATACGCGCTCTGAAAGTACTCTCTCGACGCGTAATCCCTCTCAACGGGAACGATGTCGCAAGTTATTCAAGCAAGCTTTTTGCCGACGCAGTCCCCTTTGAGCAGCAGACTGGTCGAGTTTGGGCTTAGAGGGACTCTTTGGAAATTAGATATATAAATAGCATTAGCGTGCCCTTTAAGAGAAGATAGAGACAGCCTTCGCACGTGTCTTCCAATTATTTTACCGTTTGAGCCAGACCTTCGAAACATTAGTCTGTCCAAGTAAGGATTATTCCCGACACTGCTATGCATGCTTATTTGAAGAATTTCGTTTTAATTTTATCGCTGCGATTGGAAGCGAACGACAAATTACTGCGCACACCGAAGGACACAATCCAAGTTTTACAAGATTATTGCTGCCAAATTCATGACATTTTTCAAGTTCTCTAGTTAAAGGATGTTTCATACATTAAACCACCTGAAGAAATGCAAAATATTTTGCGACAGTCATCGAAAGCTCACCGTCGACGTTAAGGCAATCAGCACTGACGCAACGTCATACTGCTAACGAAACGCGTATAACCACGACATAACTATGTAATCATTGCTGTGCAGTCTGCATTATTTTCCTCAATCCTGCGCCCACAAGCAGTCGTCGACCACGCATCATCTCCAAACAGTCGTCTTCATGCAGCACGATCCTGCTGTTGTCATCGTTATATTGTAATCAATGCGCCGTCATTATCAATTGGACGTCGTACCCTCGTCCTTATAAAAAAGTGGTTCCTTCACCGAGCAGGAAATTGTGACGTAGGAATGTCGCTGAAGATTATTAAAGATTTCCTGCCAATGAAAATATGCCCAACATGGACGTACGTCATGAGAATAGCGGCGTTCCCGGCAAGTGTCAGTTAAAGCATCACCAAACACAGTTCTTAATTCACACCTTTTTAAAAGCGTAATAGCTTATATGCTGACTCAAAGAAAACTTCTCCGTCTCTCTGTCACGTAAGACGAACCGATATAAAAAAAAGTGTGTCCAACAAAATAGGTTCCTGCAATATATTGCAATATATTTGCGTCCAGGTACTGAGTTTTCTACCTTGGGCACCGCGCTCCGAAGTCGAGTATCTTACGATGTGGAATAAACACGTGCGTTTGCAGGCGGTGAATATATCTCAACCATCGCATGCACCGCTGCTCCCAACCTTCGTATCCTTCCTCTCCCGTCCAGCATGCCCCCCGTTCTGCACGCCGGCCGTCGTCACGCGTCAGCGCAGCATCATTCCCCTCCTTTTTCTACACAGGGAGTCGCCTATACGGATGCCTCGTTCGTGGCTCCTCGGGGTTCATGCGGCTACGCTATCTACCATCCACACCTTTCGACGCCTGAAACCCACACCAGCGGGCCATACCTGCACCCGCCCAATGTACTTTCTAGCAAAACAGCCATTTGGGCTAGTCTCCTCCCCCCCCCCCCCCTCCGCAGTTTGAATTTTCTTTAGTCCGGTTTTGTTCGAACTTCCTTTTTGTATAGACGCGTGCGCCTTCATGATCTGTTAAGGGGATATCCATCTCCTTTTGTTTCGTTTCGGCGAAATAAATTGCACCACGTGCCCTTTTTTGTAACGTATTTATGTGTGCTCTTTCAATAAACCTTCAGTTGCGAGTGTGCACTTTGTGTCGTCGATTCCTCCCTTCTTATGTCCTTGTTCCCGTAGTGCGCCTTTTTGCTTTAAGATATAAATGTACTTTCGCTCGAGGTCCTTTCCATTGTCCATTACTTACAATCATTTTCTTCCCTCCCTTCACTTCCCGAGTACATGATATACTTTGAATCTTACGCCGCCATCCGTAACATACAGAACCGCACATTACCCCCATCCCTCCAACAGGAGGTTGAGCGAGCTGTCTATGCACTGCAACCTTCCCCTGTTTTCCTACGCTGGGTTCCTGGGCACTCGGGGATTGACGGCAATGAGCTGGCTCACCGGCTCGCCCGTGATATATTGCACCGGGCACCGTTCATTCCCTGGCCCACACCTTCGGAAGACAGTGGGAGCTCCGTCAAGAACGATGGGAAGGTCTCCCTGCGCCATACTATCAAGGAGGTATACCTACAGCTCCGACTCGACAAGCGTCTTTACCCTCCTCCTCATCCATCGCTCACTCTGCTAGAGGCTCGAATTCTACGGCACATCCAAATGAATTGCCTGTTCACCCCCTCTCGCCTTTTTCTTTATAAATATAGATCGGACCCCTGCTGTCCCAATTGCCCATCTACATATGCAGACCTGTCACGCTGCCTTTTCTACTGTGCAACTGCTCAGCAATCCAGTTCTTATCCTCCCCCTTCCCTTTCCATCACCACCTGGCTCGACTGGATCGGCGCCGAAGGGGAAGAAGAACAGCGTCCACTGATCGCGCAGGCGGTCGAAATGCTCGGCCTATGAATTTGGCTGAATAAAAGTCTATTACTACTACTACTACTAGGAATGCGTTGTGCTGGTGACACAAATCATATGTGTAATAATACTTCCCATAGAAGCTTTATTGAGATACATTGTGATGGTAAACAAATGCCATCTGAAGGACACCAAAGCCCGCGTGGCACATTGTACAAGTCGAAATATTTCCGACTTCGAGAATATTGATGCCAAAAATGTGTTTCGGTGGTCGCAGAATGTGCCTTCTGTGCGATTGTTCCAGAAGTGTAAAAATGCAAAAAAAAGGCATAAGACGCCCTGTAGGGATCACCCGACCACAGCGTTCCACCCAGGGCTGAAACTACGGAGTTTCTTTACAATAAAACTCTACGCGTACGGACCACTTAGACAACTCCTAAAAAATATTCTTGGTCGATGATCGGGCATTTTAACCAATCGCAACGCTCCACCTTCCTTAGGCCCCCTTCCCGGAATCATCAAAAGAAGCGGCGACCGCGCTTGCCCTCACGCAACTGATGCCCGGTACGTCCTTACCGATCCGAAAACCGCGCTCGTAAATTTTGCGCGAAGACGAGTCCACTAGATCGCTTTTCGCATTCGCAGTTCGCCCACCAAAATCCAGTCCCACGATGTGGAGCTGATCTGGGTACCTGCGCACTCTGAGAATCCTGGCACCAAAGCCATCAACGACCACGCCCGAGGTCTCATTAACCCGGTGGCGGCGGCATCGGAGTCGGGCTCTTCCAGGGAGTGCATGCACTCTTTAAACGAGATAACTGAGGCATATCGCGCCCAAAGCCAGTTATACCCACGCCCTACCAATCCCCTGACAAGTTTCCCCAAACATTATGACGCCACCTTCAGACCCGCGCCCTTCCCTACCCCTATTTCCCTTCCCGCAACCACCCGGGAGCATACACCATGTCCTTTGCTCAATACATCCACCCCCATGCTGCCCTCACCCAAATTCTCGTTTAATGCTCGGAGGACCTTTCACCGCGAGGCCTGGAGCCACTGACGACATGGGAGGAATGGGAGGCCAGTCAGCGTTTGACGGACCGGGCCAGGCAGAAGATCGCCACTGGCCGTACCTTGCACGTCATGGAGCTGCACGAACTCGTGAACGTACAGTGGGGTCGTACGTGTGGGATTCCTTTGGTAAAATAAATTTTTGTCCCTCTCTATGCGTGTTCCTTTCAGAATACCGATCTCAGTGGGGCACTTTTTCAGCTTATAAAACAAATGTCATGCAGGAACGATCAACTGGATGCCAGCGTCGCTACAACTGCCCTTGGCCATATGATGAAGGCCAATTCTGGAAAAAGGACAGAATGTCCGAAAGTGATGCAGATTAAATGACGATCGCGTCCTCTAAAATGTTGGTTTTCTTAACGAGATCAAAGTTCTGAGGGAAATACAAGCCACCATTATTAATGTCGGTTACTTTTCCTGCTTTATGTTATCTTTTGTAAAATAATAGCGGGGCTTGAATTTGACTCATGCGCAACGCTTGTGAAAACGTGCTACCATGATTAACAAGACGGGGTGACATAGGCGGGGCTTATGTTAACCATGGATAGAATATTGTACTATTTAAAAAAAACAGTGAGGTCGACAATTGGGCTAGTTGGTAAGGTTCCATTATGGTTAAAGCAGCGTAAAAACATGCACGAAGAAGGAGACACAACGAACTTTATGTCTGATCTAATAAACACTTCACTTGTGAGTAAGTGCTCCTTGTGTCTCCTCTTTCGTCCGTGCTTTTTGCGCTGCTTTAACCATAATAAAAAAAGCAGACTTTTCGAGCGTGGGTCAAACTTCTTCCCCAGGACGAGTACTTTTGATAGGGCAGTTACCAATGATTCAGTTCTGCCGCGAAGAAACCGGTACTCGATATATTTAGAAGCTGCGTGGTAGCAAACGGTGAAACATGTAATGTTAAGGGCGAACATCGCTTTTATATTGACACATCTAGACATCTGGTTATAACGGGTTTCTATTAAAACGCTGTTGATATTTGTGCGTGCGCATGGTTGACGTAAATCATTACAGAAATAGGTTCGCGGAGCTTCGCGCCCTAAATGTTGAATACGTCTACTTTTAACGATGTCTTCCACGTAGCAATATCAGTGTATTATTGCGCGGGATTGTTTGGTAGGCTAGGAATTCATTCCGCATTGAGGCGATTTATACGGCCGGTAGTAGGTGCCAAGGAGGAAAGCATTATTGCATCCAATGGCGAAGCAAAAGCACCCTTAGGACTTCAGCTTAGTACCTTCTTTCGCCGGTGACGAAGCCGAACACGATTTTTGTTTCCTTCACTTCGCACACGAGAAGTTAGAACATTATCTTCTATTGGTGAGAAGAGCACGGTTAACCGAACGCCTCAATGATCATTTTCATATCACGAGGCAGTGAGTGGTTGACCGTAAAGCACTAATGGCGAGAGCCTAAAATCTGACAGTCTTCATTCCATTACCAGGAACAGAAAGGTGGTTACTGGCGTGTTTCTCCGTGCTAACTTCTCGTATTATTTAATACATGCAGCTACAGGAAGTTCGTACATCTGCCCTTAAACATAAAGTGCTAGACATCGTCATCACGTGTAGCGGTGTCAAGCATTTGCACACAGAGAAACTTTCTGGGGTGTATTCGAACAGGCAGGTACTGTAAGGGCTACTTTTCTGTGAAGTCGAAGAGGTGGCTGCAGTACTTTGGAATGCCGCTCTCTCTGATAAGCGTTACCTTAAGCACGAGCGCTCTGGCGGATGTGTAGATCGAAATTGGGAAAGCTTCAACTGGAAGGAACTAAAATTTTTCACGAAGTGTTTCGCACGTGCAAGCGCTTAAGTATTTCTCAAACACTTTCAAGTTCAGAAAAGCATTTGCAGAGGATTGCACACATCGTCATATAAATAATAACGCTGTGGAAGCATCAGTTTGATTCAGCAACACTACTGAGCGATTTTTTAAAGCACTTCAGAGAAGAATAAATGACACGATCGAGAATTACCTGCGGCCATGCATTAAGCTTTCGATCTTGGCATTGTAAGGAGCTTTGCAACATGTTTTCTTAGTCGCTCTTTCACGGAAATGCACTAAAGGTTCTAGAATGTGGTTGAAAAAATGAATGTTTTGCAAACTGGTACTGGTTCAATAATGTACAATAACAACGACAAAAAAGGCGCGTTCCGTCACACCATCCCGTGAAAACGTGGTGCGGCTATCGCCTATATATTTAAGCTCATTCAAAGTTACAGGTGACGTTAAGCCGGACCTTCCGCGCATCACGTGCAGGTTCTAATGAACTAGCAGGCACCACAGCTGGCAAGCATCACTCCTTCAATTACGAAACGGCAATTAGTCACCTGCATCCAAATTTCGGCTGAGTAGCAAAGCTGCATTTCCTAATCGTCAACACTGTGCTTAGCCTCGACTTACAAGCGCTCGCTCTGCTTTCTTTGCTTCCTCGTTCGTTGCACATTCAACGTAGCTAGCTAATTGTTGAACCAGCAGCCTCCTACAAACGGACGCTTCGTATCAGTTCTCCCCATTCGAATATGCAATCGAGAGGTGGGAGCGACCTGATACAACACTAATTGCGCCTCGACAACAGCTGGCGTTGCGCGCCTTTTGCGACGCGGTTGCCGCGAGTAATTGCGCCTTATTCTCCTTGAAGCTACCTGCGCGCACGACGGACACCTGGTCGCAAAGAAAACGGTTGTTTACACTCGAAATTGGCACGAGTAAAGTGCCGCTTACAAAATCTTACGGGAACTAGAGCGTGGCACGTTATACCGCCTTAATAAGACGCACATCTTCCTTCTGTAGCGATGCTACATATTGCGTAATTTGATGGAGCCCCTACGCTTCCATTCTTTCACAACAGCTGTTTTCGTAGTACTCAGATTTATTCACAGAACATGGTAACCATACTGCCAGTAAAGCAAACCGTATTGCATGTATATCGTATGTATTAAGCTGTTTCTTGTTCTGGTTGAAACAATTTTGTAGCGTTATGTGCATGGCGGAAATGCCTTCCATCGCTCCGCTTCACAACCAACCGCTTTGAATATATCGCCCACCGCTCCGCTTCTCGTTTGAAAGGCGCGCCTGAGGAACCACTTAAGTAGTAACTGAGCGCGTGCACCACAAACGAGCCATGCCTTGTCACCAGGTTACATGAAATAGAGTCTCAACAGATGGTCTTGTCGTTTCAAAAAAAATTGGGGAGGGATGAAACATATAGAGAAGGGCATTTCAGCTCCACTAACCTGAAACCTGGGGAGGGGGCTAATGATGCAGTGTGCGCCTGTGTTTCCCACAGCAAAATCGCTGCTGATTGGCAAGGCGAGGCAGAAGAAGATGAACGGCCTGACCGAGGTAATTTGCCACAACGTTTTAAGAGAGATTTTTTGATGAGGCACTAGTGGTGCCAAGCCTGAAACCGGGCATGTAGGGAAGGGTGTTTCAGCTCCGTTAACGTCGTCGGAAAACTGCGTCAGAATGCAGCTTACCCTGGTGCTTCTTCCTATTCTTCCTTGCATGCGCGGTTTCAGTTCCCTGCCGCATGTAGAGAAGGGTGTTTGAGCTCTACTAACGTCGTCGGCTGGGCTAATTGTTGCCTTCTTCATTTTCAGTGGACCGGTGGCGAGTAAAGCATCATCACTATGCATTAGATGATGATTGCCTTTATGAATAGCCCACGACCACTCTGGAGGATTGGCCAAGAAACGAATAATTTGTAGATAAAAGTGGTCACCTATGAATTCTATGACTAATGAGTTATAGAACTGCTGTGTTTGAAGGAATTGTGTTTCAAATTCATGACGTTGCTGTAGAGATCCACGTTTGTGTCTCTGGCTTTAGAAGGTCGCAGGTTCGGTCCCTGCCGGCGGCAAGTTGTCTTTTCATCCACTTTACTTTCTTCACATTTATATTCCAATATTAAAAATAACATCCCCTATACTTTCCTTGGCATTATTGTCTGTTACTTCTCATTAATAATGTGTCTAACAAAGAAAAACGAGCCCTTAAAAGTCATCTTCTTTCCTTCATTTATAGCGAGGGTTTCGTTCTGGCAGATTTGATGCCTTCAGGTAGTATGCGAAGGATTATTGGTCAGCTGCCAGCTCGCAAAAAGATCACGTGCTACGTGACGCCAGAAAAGGCAGAAAAAGAGTGTTCCACACTCGCCGCCATGGCTGCGATCGGCGATGACTAACACTCCTAGGTTTAAATGCACATATATACCCTATAAAGTGGACGGGAGGATGACCGCCGCCGTAGCTCAGTGGTAGAGCATCGGACGTGTTATTCGAAGGTCGCAGGTTCGGTCCCTGCCGGCTGCAAGTTATCTTTTCGTCGACTTTACTTTCTTCACATTTATATTCCAATATTACAAATAACATGCCCTATACTTTCCTTGGCATTACTGTCTGTTAGTTCTCATTAATATTGTGTCTAACAAAGAAAAACGAGCCCTTAAAAGTCATCTTCTTACCTCCTGGCTTTTGATAAGAAACTTGTGCGCCTTGTTAAATTGGTCGAGCATTCTGACAGCGCTGCTAAGCCATACATAATGTTTTAGACAGTAACGACGAACCTACAACTCATAATATACATAGTATGGACCGGTGGCAAGTTGCGGGATTCACCCATTTTTTCTGGCGCATACCCGCTTAGGATGGACCGCGACTACGATATGACGCGCCGACGTGACGACGACATGACACGCCGACAAGCCGGAAACCTAGGGTGCTTCGCCCCTAATACCTTCCACTCTAGTGCCAGTGCTAGAACACAAGCGCCCTCGTTTCCGTTTTCTATGCGCGTCATATTTGCCAGAAATGCGCGACCAGAAGTGAAATGTGGATGTGCGTCGAAAGTGGGAAGCTTAGAAACTTGAAATTCCTACTATCTCGCACTCTTCACGGCGCGCACAGTTACCCTTGTAGACGTGTACGAACTACATAAAAGGGATCCGGACGATATTCACAATAGTCAGTCGAAACGTATCGGACGAGGTCAAGGTGGGACAGCTGTTAAATGGAATTGCCGATTATGTATATATTTTTTATAGCTAAGGGAGCGAGAGATAAGAAACATTTTTTTTTATTGAAAGGTTACTCAGTTCTAATGTAAGCGGAGCTCTTTGACCAAGACTCCGCTGGCTATGGCGGCTCGACGGGCCTGTTCCAAAGTTCCCACTTGGCTTTCCAGGGCCTGTACGGAGAATACACATCTAGCGACCAGTGTGCTAGTCTGAGTGCCCGTATTAGTGAGGAGTTCACCTCAACGTGACTTGAAGAACACGGGCACGTAATATGTGTTAGTGTTGGTGTGCCTCCGCACCAGAGCCATCAGTCTCGGAATTAAGTTGAGTACAACTTACATTGTATAAGTTAGGGGTTCGAAACCGAATCTCTAAGGAAAATTCTACGACACCGCCTGACTTGAGGCTCCATTGCCGCACGCTCGAAACTCTCAAAACACGGCGGGTACTTCGGAAGTTCGGCGACTGGGAAATGTCGCTGCCTTAGCACATTTGGACGACTCTGCCTCCGATCGACGAAGCCCATTGATGGCACCATCGTTTCACAAATTCACAAATTTGTGAGATCTTCACAATTTGTGAGAACTTCACAAATTTTAGAGATCTGGGGCGCCAATACATTGACGTCATCGCTCGTTCGGAGTAGGTTACGTGGTTTGCATTTTTTTTTTGTCCGTGAATGTATGTAGACGAACGACGACGGACGCCGCCAATGTGTCCTTGGCATCTCCGCTATAAAGATTATTCCTGGCGATTCTGCGTTGACAATGGCCGTCGAAACGAAGTTCCAAAGAAAGATGGGCGTCATCTTCCAAAACAGGTGGCGCCTGTTCAAATACCGCCTTTACTTCTCATCCGTAGGCTTAAGCTCAGGCTACTGGTAAATACCGATTGAATACGTGAGGCAGAAAAATCAGTTTCACCGCAAGGTGAAGCCGTGAATGCGATAGAAACAAATTGTAATGTTAAACGAAGTAAGGCTGGCAGCTGACTTTTATAGATCTGGCTCGCGTAACTCTAGAAAACGCTGGTGTAAGAGAATACGGCCGCTACAGGGAGAGAAGCAGTTTTCACACAGTATCTTCGCGTTGACAGCGCGGCACGTAGAAGGATTTACGACCGGTGCGTTGGTGCCTTCTGCGATAGCGCACGCATTAGCGATCGCGATGGCGCCCTTATAATTCGCGCGTAGCAACTACTCGAGTTCCAAAAAACGGCAGGAAGTGGAAGATGGAAGCTGCGATGAAAAAATCCGTAAACAGGGGATGGGTGCTCGAGCCGAGCACTCACCCCCTGTTTACGGATTTTTTCAACTACTCGAGTTGCTACTCAAGCGACACCCCCCACCCACTCCTTCAATCTCCTTCAAGACGGGTGGGCTGTTTCCTACCTACTTTAGCAGCCATCGATGGCAGGCCTGTACGCGGAATGATGTCATCGCGTGCGCACTCCGTGCGACGGAGATGGGAAGGCCCGTTCCATCTGTGCTTCAGCGGCATTCTTCGGTTCCGCTCCCCTGCTTTTATCCGCGGGTAGAACCTACGATACGCGAGATATGTTATCCATTTGGACTTGATACGGAACATGACGGCAGCAACGACAACAAAAACTCATAGGGAGCGTCCATATAATTGCTATCGCAATAAAAGACCGCTTTCATTGCGCAGGATGGCTTTCTCAGTTTAACGAAATGGCTTATGCATTGTGCAATGGCTACAGCTTCTTAAAAAAGTAATGTACTTTTTTGTAAACACCCCAACTCAAAGAGAAGATGGCTATGAAGTGCGATTATTCACTAAGCCCTAACCAAGCCTACCGCGCAGCGCCTAACTGCATGATAGTCCATGACACACACACGGGCTTCTCCTTGACCGAGGACCTACTGTCCAATTGGTGCCTTCACAAGAGACGCCAGGAGGCTACACCAGCGAAATATCTGACACCTTCAATTTAAACTGGCTGGCTGGCTCTTCCGTAATCAAGAGTAGATGTAGGCATGAAGCATGTACCCGCAAAGGAGATTTGTTGGAAAATATACTGCCAGAATCTTGCGCATGTCGCAAGGGTGGTGGTGGTGAACTTTTTATTTCGCCCGACAAAAACAGGGTACCAATGTGAAGGATGCCAGCGCGGATCTTGTGGGATGTCACATTCATACACACGGCACAGGTTTGAACGCACTACAACGTAGCAAGAGCAAACACCCAAAAGTCGTTCCAGTGCCTCTTGCGTGCATCCAAGCCAGCGGACCAGCGCCAGGTCATGTTCGGAAAGGCACAGCCCGCCAAACTAGACCACAGTACACTGTGCACTCGTCTGTATGAACATCATCGTTTGCTGTCACTGTGCGAGGTAAAATATTCGGCTTCGCCTAACGTATGCAGCCACTGCAGCCACTGCCGTGACCGCAGGCTTCTGCGCTACACGAAGCGTGGCGCCATCTCTCGAAGAATGCGGCAACCCGCGCCGCGAAACCGCCGCCTCGGGCACCGCGCCAATTACTCGCCCACCACTGGCGTTCAAAGGATCACTGGCTTGCCTGTGGTGTTTAAACGTGGATATGCGGGTCTTGTATATCCAATCACTCCTAAATCACTAGATTTACTAATAAACGAATTTCCACTTGACGAAGCCAGCTCATTTAAATATCTTGGCGTAGTATTTGATAACAATCTGCACTGGAAAGAGCAAATAGATTCAGTTTGCACAAAGCTTTCCTCGGGATGCTACGCACTCTCACAAGCGCGCCATCATCTCGATACTAATACTCTGCGTATTTTATATTTCTCACTCATCCACAGCCATATCCCCTACAGTAATGAATCATGGGGTGCGACATACAAAACTTATCTTGAACCTGTACGCAAACTTCAGAAACGAGCCCTGAGAATAATTACCATTTCAGGCTACGACGAGCCTAGTCTGCCTTTGTTTATAAAAATGAATATTTTTCCCTATGATAAGATACACGAATTAAAAATTGCCACGTGTGTTTTCAATGTTGTCAAAAACAACCTGCCTTTTCATGTTTCTTTATTTTGCACATCTTCTCGTGTGACCAGAAATCAAGTATATGGAAACTTTAATCTTCCCCCAACAAAGAATGCTTACGGACAACGTTTGCTACAGTTTTCAGGGCCAAAAATTTGGAATAAACTACCCGCAGAAATAAAACAAGCGAATAATTTTCCATCAGTGCTAAAAAAATACTTACTTGCTCTAAATAGTGTTTACCAATGTGAACAATCATGATGTCATTTTGGTGTGTGTCTGTGTGTGTGTCAGTAACTTGCTGAAACCTGTTAAAAAAACATTCTCAACCAGTGATTTGTTCTTTTGGGATTAGCCATATATGTTTAACCTTTCATAAGAATGCAAGAATTTGCCTTGCTTACGCGTGTTGCGTAAGCTTACCTAGAGCTGTTAAATACAATAGTGCACTTACCCATACTTTCGTTTTCCCTTTGTTCGCTCGCGCAATTTAAGGATGTACGATTACTATCTATATGTATGTATCATATCTTTCTTTTGTGTATGGAACTTTTATTCATTCATCTTTTTGGACCCGCAACTAGCCTTTGGCTATGGGTCCAACCAGTTTTGATATTTCTGTATGTTTCACGTCTGCAAATAAAGAATTGAAATTGAATTGAAATTGAAATTGAAATGCAAGAACAAGCGTTTTCTGCTCACGTTTGGCCAAGAAGAAAGCACGAATTTAAGACGTGCGCAAATACTGGCGCATCCAATTACTATTTCATCGTCGGATGCAGCTGATGCATGGGATATAAGGCTTCATATTATATTTGGGCCTCGATGTCCACCTGACAGACAATGCCAGGAATGCTTTTGTAATGCAGCGGAGTGTTGTAGCTCAATGCATTTCTTTTAACTTAGTTTATACTCTACTGGATCCAATCGTTATATACAGAACGAGTCGGCAATATTTATTAGTGAGTATCTGTATATTTTCCTGGATGTTCGAAATCAACTATCGCTACCAATACAGGCAGCGATAAGAGAAAATACCTCAATATTTAAATTTTTACTTCTCACGTACATTACCAAAAGGCTCAAAAGATAAAATATAGCGCAACCTACAGCTTTCATTCGCCAATTGGATGAATGAGGCTATCGTAGCGAACAGTTCATAAAAATCCTGCATTAATTAGATACGTAGTCGCAGGTGACCTAATTATCATGTCTACCGTGTGTACTGAACGAAAATAGTAAGTAAAAAGCTACAAGATTATATAAACTGAACAAACATGGCTTTCAATGGCAAGTCTACCGGCTCCAAACTTCCTGGTAAAAATGGCCCGCGATATGAGGTATGCAACACTCGGATAAAGCCCATTTTGAGATTGTGTGAAACCTGTCGATCACTTTCTGAGATGATCGACTGAGGTAGGCAATACCGTCGTGGACCAGGAGTCTGGGTTGAGTCATTTTCTTGAGACAGGAAAGCCAATGAGTTCGGTACGAGTTCCCAGAGGAACGAAAACTGCAGGAAGCCTTTGGCAGCACTTATTGGCCGATATAAACAGGCTTGGATAAAAGACAGATACAAAACATTCGTCACAAAACTCGCTTCGACTTGAAGGACAGGAGCCCCGATGGGAATCGAAGGGTTGGAGTCAGATGGAAACCCCCAAAACATCGCATGCAGAGCAAGCTCTCTAGCAACTTCAGGACAAAAGGCAGCGGGGTGAAAATACCCTTCCCCCTCGTGAAACAAGCCGAACTCAGTAAGCGTCCGCGGGTGTTTGTCAGTTAATTCGCACGCCTCCGAACTTCGTGGCTGACGGTTCAGCGCGAAAGCACGGCTTCCTGTCTTTTTTGTGTGTGTGTTTTGTGCCTGTGCAATGTGCCAAATGAAGACTGCTACTCGTTTTTCTTGTTTCACCGCTTATTTTGTTCCGCTGTTCGTTTCATAAACATTGAGCTTTCTTTCAGACTTCGGTTCTCATGCTGCATTATACGAAACTTAGGAGGTCGAATGTTTCTTCTCCTTTACAGCAGCCCCCCCCCCCCCCAACTCACAAGCGCTGCGATCTTTTTTATGAGAACGTACGCCTGCCAGTCGTGTATGACAATTTCCGTTTATTTATATGGAATCAAAAAGCAAATGCTTCTTATCACCGAACGTCTTGCTATTCAAGCTAGTTCAAAGTTATTCGGCAATATACACGACTGACTCATATGAAAATTTTTTAATCATTATCGGCCTGTTTGTGTCCACTTCACGACCAAAGTTTCTTCCGCGCTTCGTGTGGACTTTTAAAAATTATTCTCATAGATGTACCGTGTGTCCTGCGTAGTATCTCACAAAGACACGCCACGTGCTCTCTTTCATCCCACAGAAGGGGCAAAATGTTCTGCTCAGACGGCATCGACGCCATTGTTATCGCTTGAATTGATCCTCTCAGATTTTTCAGCTGTAGTCATCGAGCTTCTACACAGTTCAAACAGTTTTGAACTGCTTCCTCTTTGCATTGCTTGTCGGCCCTTATCGTTCGTAGACATTTGAAAAAAAAAAGAACGGCTGTTGCTATCCAAACACCGTGTCATGGAATAGTCGCACGAAGTGTCTATTCTCGATGTCAGCACCCACTCAGTTCAGAAAGCGGTTGCTCTAAAACTACTGACAAATTTCAAACTAAACGAACAGACGCGAAGTTTCATAAAGGCTTCAGAACAAACAAAAAATGCAATTGCGGAAACACAGTACATTTTACAAACTCTAGGTGACAGCCGCGACGAACAGAAGAAAACGAATGCTTTTCGTTTCCTTGTACTTCCTGGCACTCTTGGCAATCCCCGGGCACAGAATGACGAACATGATGTCTTAAGAAAATAAAACACGCATGGGAGAGAACGAAGATTGAGCTAAAAAAGAACACACTCAAACAGGTAGAAACGGCACTTCTCGGCTTCAGAGACATGAAAACACTGAAGAAAGATGACCGAATCAAGTCTTACTGTTGTTGTCCTTAGTCGCCCACTGTTCCGATGACCTCGTTTCCTTTGCGCTCTTTTCGAATGTTCGCATTTCATTTTGACACACTGCCGCCTTTATTGGATTCCGGTCGAGCTTTCACTTTGTTCTTCGACGTCCATTTTGTGAGACAGTTCTGTTGGCAATGTGCGAGAACCAATCGTTTTCTTGTTGGCACATGGACGACGCCCCTGAATGATCGCAAGTAGAATGCCGAGAACTTCATATCACTTGAACAAGACGCGCAATCTAGATTTGAAAACCGACTATTTGTACGTTGCGCAGAGGATGAAAACGCGACGCCTGGAAGCGTTACAGTTGCCGATTGTTAAAACAGACACGCGGTACTAGTCCGTGCGGACAAAGACTGAGTCTTTTCCACCTTCATTCCATTTTACAGTACCTACAAAGCCTCGCAAATACATCATCGCAACGGCGTTCATAGGGAGTGCACACTAGTGACAGCCTTTTCGCAAAACACCTAGAGGTAAACGTGTTCTGTGTCCTACAGCGAGAAATTTCTAAAGCAACGAAGCTTTTTACATTTGAAGTATTTCTGGGCGAACCGAAGGTACTTTGTTTGTCGTGAGTTTATGACGGCCTCTAGAAATGCCGCTTTTCCAGCTTTCGCTGTGACTTTGCTGCCCTTTCCGCGCAGACCTGGCGTTTTTTTTATTTTTCTCTCTTTCTGGTTCTTTATATCTCTTTGTCTTTCTCTACCTCCTTCTATCTCTATTTCTCGCTTCCCCTTTCTTTATATATCTATCTCTTTATTTCTTTATCTCTCTATTTTTCCTTCTCTCTCTTTGTCTCTCGCTTTCTGTTTCTTTCTCAACCTCTTTATTTCCTTCTCTCCATTCTCTTTTTATTTCAAATATACGCTTTACTCTCTCCACTTCTCACACTCCACTCCCTCCTCACTCTCACATCCTCACCCTCACTATATAAGGCTATGCTAGCATAGCCTTGTATAGCATAGCTATGCTTTGCTAATGTGCCTGAATAACCGAGTGGTTTCGAAGATCGCCTTCGGATCGCGGTTACGCGGGTTCGAATCCCGCCTCGACAAGAATTTTTCTCTTTCACGTTTATTTTATTTCTTCTTCCATTCTTTTCTCTCGCTTTTTTCATCTCTCTCTCTCTAGACACGTTCTTTCGCCCAGGAGTCATTGGATCTCACGCCGGAAAAATCGGCAGACGTGTTGTTTCTCTCTCTCTCTCTCTGCACACGTTTTGTCGTCAACCAGAGTGATCTCATTCCACGCCCGACCATTATGCGCACCTGTTCTAGGAGCGAAGCAGAAGACGTAGAAGACCGCGATGCTGAAGAAGAGGACAAACAGAGCGCGTGCCGATTCATGAAGATGATAATTTCTGTTCTCAACTAACGGGGCTTCTCCATGGCTTGACGGCTGCGCTATTAAAATTGTAATGGTCTCGTACGCATATCCCTAAGACGACTGCAAGACTAAAGGCATCTTTTTGTCCTTCTTTTTCCTCTGAGTCTATTGTATTGAACTAAGATACAGCACAGTGCGACAATCACTAGCTTGCAAGCCGCATAGGGAAACCCCGCAAGACCGTTCGAGTGCATTTGCCAGTTACCACAAAAAGGAGAACCACTGAAGCACGCGAACGAGAATTCTCCTGCATTGGCAGCGCATGACTTCCACGTTGTAGGCGTGCGCGCATCTCTCTCGCGGCAAGTAAGCGCCAGGCAGCAGCAAGCTCTTGGGAGGGGGGCAGTCATGGGCGGCCAATGAGGACAGGCGAAGCGCCGTGACGTGTGCTAGTGTGGCGCGCGGCGAGCGTTGTCCGGACATAACCGGCCGCGTGTCTCCGTGCAGGGAAGACCGACGCCTGACTTGAACCAGACGAAAAGGCCTGGCGTCGCAGCCACGGGACGATGGTAGCCATGCCGCGATAAACGGCGGCTCCCGGCGCTTGAGCCGCGCGGGGCCCAAACACGCGCTAGCTGGGGAGCAGGGAGAGGGCGCTCTCGATTCCCACAATATCAAGCTAGCAAAACGGCCACGAGCGCACTATGAGCGCGTCAAGTAAGGCATGCCTCACATGACATGCATGCGATGATTTCCATATTAGCACCCGCCATTTTTGTTCGTCATAGAGAAATGTCTCGTCATGCCGATTTTGGTATACATTCGTTTGATTAAATGGCCACGAGTGACCCAAGACCATGTCATGTAAATCATGACGCACATGACATGCGTGTCATGATTTGTACTTCAGGACCTGTAACTTATGTTTGTCATACACTCTAATCACCCCGTACCAATTTTGGCATGGGTGACGAAGCGGCCGCAGGAGCACAAGACGGTGGCATGTAAGTCACGTCGTTCATGAAATGCATGCCATAATTTTTATGTTATGCCTTTTCTTTTATGTTCGTCATACAGTCATGTTATTCCATACCAATTTTGTTGTACATCCCATCAACGAAATAGCGAGGAGAGCACAAAGTCGTCGGCGGCTAGATAGATAGATAGATAGATAGATAGATAGATAGATAGATAGATAGATAGATAGATAGATAGATAGATAGATAGATAGATAGATAGATAGATAGATAGATAGATAGATAGATAGATAGATAGATAGATAGATAGATAGATAGATAGATAGATAGATAGATAGATAGACTCATTTTCACAGAAGTTCTCTAAGAAATGCTTCGCACGTAAAATGACAGGTCTAACATTAAGGGACAAGAAGTGAGCAGAGTGCGTGAAAGAACAATGGGTGTTAAGGACATCTTAGTCGAAATCAAGAAGAAATAGGCAAGGGAAGGGCATGTAGCAGGTGGACAAAAAAACCTCTGGTCATTAAGAGTAACAGACTGGATTCCATCAGGAGTCAAATGCACGATGGGGAGACTGAAGGTTAGGCGGTTAGTTGAGATTGAGAATTTTGCGGGTATAACGTGGCCGCGGCAAGCACAGGACCGGGTTGATCGGCGAAACATGAGAGAGGCCTTTGCCCTGCAGTGGGCGCAGTCAGGCTGATGATGATGATAATGACGGCAGGTTCTAACTTCATTAGCATGTAATAATGATGTCGTGGCCTCATTGCGACGTTTGATTTTAACGTTTGAATCATTTAATAAAATAGGAAATCAACGCCTCCTACTAATATTGCCAGAGTACTTTTTAATCTGCAGCTTTGAAATGATGATAAGAAGTTTCAGCTGATCGCTTGCACTCAATACATACTAGAGACAAATTAGTCGTGACAAATTTGGTCGACGAAATCAGCAACGCAGCGTTCAACCCTCTTAGCGCTGTACTTGAAGTCACGCATGTATGAAATAAATGCAGTCGACAAGAGAGGCTACACACACTCAGTGATGTGCAAAATCGTTCGGCCGTTTTCAAGCTCAGCTTTCTACGCTCTTTCATGCTCTAGATTTTCCTGGAAACACCAGTGCGTCTTGCGTTCCTTGAGAGGCGAAAAAACGAAGAGCCGAAGCTTAGAGCGTGCAGCAATAAAACACGATAAAAAAAGAACTGCAAGAAATGAAGCTAACTTCAGCGGAGATTGCTTGAGCTTGATGGCATTTTAGAGGCTCTAAGACGTTGAAGCTTATTTCAGGGAAAACGTTTGTTGCCAAGGGGACCGGCAAACAGGCAAAGAAGCCTAGGAGGAGGCCTGCCCTCCAAACACAGCCTATAAAGTCTGCAGCTCCGGTCTTCTGAGTGTGCCAAGGCTTATCGATGACATAAGCAAGCGACTCTGAGAGAAGACACCCAACAAACCGCTGAGCCGAGAAAAGCTGCGCCATTTGTTTCGTACACAGCGTCGCTTGCACTCAGAGAGGGGCACGCATACACAGATACCCTGAAGCACTGCCACGCACTTTTGAGGATAAATGCGTGTTGGACCGGTAAACACTTATCGTGAAGGGTGTTTTTTTGTATTCGTGACAAGAGCGGGTTGCCTTACGAAAACGCGCAATTCACACGATAATCTGGAGATTTAGATTCTGCTCTTTCCCCGCTTACCGGGATTAGAGGCAGCTCGCGCTTGAGAAAAAGCCGTTATTTCATATGCGTATGAAATATTCAGGGGATTTATATGACTGTTCCAGGGAATAAACATGCAAAAGTGCAGTTATGGCATTTCTAGGTGGTGTCTTGGTGGCTTGAAATTTCGGAAAATGCTCTAAACTGAATGCATATTACGCAATACGAAAGCATAAGAATGTTTAAAATAAAACGGGAAATAATAGAGCACTCGTGAAAAGACATTTCAGCTAACAGCTTAAGTCTAACACTTTAGAACTGCCGTTAGTTTAGCACTGCCCTGCAGATTATGCTTGCACCCCTGCAAGCCCTGTCCCGCGGAAAAGCGGCCGGACACGACGGATCGGGCAGGAACGGGTGGGTAGGAGATCAAGGCTTTTAGTATGGATATTGAAGACCTGTATTATTCTTTGCCGCATGAGGAGTTGTTAAATTGTGTTAATGAATGTATTAACGAACAAGCGCACCAGACGGTTTTCACCGATAAATGTGGTGTTTCTACCGGGGCATTTCTAGAAATCCTTTCCATGTATTTAAAGTCGACGCTTGTAGGTTGGAAGGAAGGCGTTTATGTGCAGAAATCAGGGATATGTATTGGTTCTAAGGTTGCTCCGGTTCTTAGTGATTTATACCTTAGCAAGATTGACAATCTTTTGGAAGGCGCCTTAGGTAATTCGGTTATTAAGGTTTTTCGTTATGTTGACGATTACTTGATCTTTTGTAGTGGTGAGGACTTTGAAAAGGTGGTAACTTCCGTGAGCGAAAAATTTGAAATTAATGGAGGTGGGCTGAGCTTTACTAAAGAGGTGCCTCAGAATAATGGAATACAATTTCTAGACATTTCCTTAACGTTCCAGAAGAACCACGTGTGCTGGCAGTATTCTCCTAGATCTTCGAAACCGCTGTTAAATTTTTCGTCGAAGCACTCGAAGGTCGTAAAAAACGGTATCGCCATGTCTTGCCTTAAATCAGCCCTCACCAAGTCGTGTGAGCACAAAATGAGTGATAGCTTTAACGCACAGGTTACGCGTCTTTTAGATGTAGGGTATCCTCCTGATGCAGTGGCCACGGTCGCTGAACGTTTAAAGAAGTCTATTGTGTTAAGTCCGAGCATGGTTGCAGAAAGCGATAAGAAGAAACGTGTCGTAGGTATACCGAACATTCATTGCGTGTCTCACAGGCTAAAGAAAGTAGGAAGTAGATACGGCGTTAATGTTGTTTTCACGGCTGCCAATAAGCTAGGTAAGATTTGCGCCGCTGTGCAGAGGAAGAATGAGCGAGTAAAAGACAAGAAGCGGACCGATATTTGTTTCGTAAAACACACCAACAAATTCACTGATTGCCGTACGAGTGTGGTGTATAAGATCCCTTTCAGCTGCGGTCGCTTCTACGTAGGACAAACGGGCCGGTGCATAAACGAGAGATTGTTGGAACATAAGAGATCGCTAACAGGTGGCTCACCTTCTAATCTATCTTTACATTGCCGAGATTGTAAGTGCACGCCAAAATTCGATGAATGCGCAGTGTTGTACCGTCATAGAAATGAAGAAACGTGCCTGATGATAGAAGCATGGCATATCGAGAATAGTGGTAACGCATGCGTGAGCCAACCGTCGATTAACTTGCATAAAGATGAAATCAAATGCCTTAACAGTTATCTTCAACGTAGACCGCCACGCGTGCAGGATTGATAGGTTCGCCTGTTGCATGGGCATGCGCAGATAAGTTTTCGTGCCTTCTTTCTTTTCAGCCGTTGTGCGTCTCTTCAGTTGTTAGTCGGCGTTTGTGGTGTCCTGACTTCTTTCGTGTGTCCTTGTTTGCACGCCCTGTCTTTTTAGAATGAATACTTACCAACTAGCTCAGCTCTCTGTTATTCTAAGCTTCATTGGAAGATGTCTTCGTCTCGCAGGCGACATAAGATAAGTTGACTACGATGGTTATGATATTTTTTCATGTTCTTCCTCGAGTACACTCGAAGCACTGGGTACATTCACCGTTTCAACACACCACACATGAAAGCGTTACGCACAAGGACTGGGCGCCGTCACCGGGTTCCCCCGCTTTTATATGTAACATGTGCGTTTATTTGCATTGCTCGGCCCGTGTCTGCCTTCCGTAAGTTTTTGGTTAAAGTAACCACGCTCACACAATGAATCTCTTAACAGTTCAATCCCCTTAAGAAGTAGACAATACACGATTGCATGCGATGCAGTGTCCCCATTTTGTCTACCTCACACGATAAGTTCACGTTTTTTTTTGACATATAAAATTCAAATTTTCATTCCACTATATCGCATAAAGAAACTGTGCAATCAAATTTCGTTAATATTACGCTCAGTCAAGAAACACGACTGCGAGTGCTTTGCCAATCGCATTTGTAAATTTCCGCTTGCGAAATATGCTTAGTGGCATTTTCACATCTAAGATAACTGTTGTTCGGAGTGCGTGCCTGCATGTCGCTTTCGCCGCGTCGTAATCCGTGCGCCGTTACGTATTGTTATATATTAAAACGTTATTGCCCGCTCAGAAACTTACTACCCTGAACTCGCTTATTGATTCAATGCGTGTAATGTTATAACTTCAGCGCAGACTATCAAAAAGCGGTGCCTGAGCGACTTCTTCAGATTTTCGCAGAGTTCATCGTAGGAGCGCCACACGCGTCAAACAAACAAATTCACTTATCAGGCAAGGCAAACTGGACAAATGTAATAATTGCACAAATTACAGCCCTCAGAAGAGCTGCGCGAAGTGTGCTTCATGACCCTGCGTGACCTTGATGCTCGCCTTATACATTTTGCCTGTCACACAGCAGGCTCGACTTACCTTGCTTTTGTAAATACTTACGTACACCGACAATGTGTTGTTTCTAACTCCAGATGTAGTTATAAATCCTGCACAAAGAAGATCCGCTACTGTGTAACTTGAGGAAATGCTGGAAAACTCGTAAACAGCGGTTGTGCTGGCGTTTGTTTCAAAAGCGTTTTCCGTGATTTTAGGCAAATTATAGTGACTATTTCTTCGTAATTTCTGTACTTTATATCATTTGAGGCCTTGTTAGTTAATTTCGCACTGGGTTTCAGCGGTTCGCCTTGTACTAGGGCTGTATTGACTTTTGCGTGACCAGGCTACATGAAACGGTGGATGACGAGCCGGGCCCCGAAAGTGCTGCGCACCTAAAAGACACAAAAATTAAGTGCTGCAGGAATCCAGCCCGCATAATACGCAACTTGACGAACACCATGAGCAGATGTGCTAGATTAAAGTAAAAATAACATAATCATTGCAACGGGTATTTAAGAAAATCGATCAATTATTCCAGTCATCTTTATCATCGTCTGGTTTCTTTGAAACTGTATAAAACACAGCCTTAATTTTGACGACATAAGTTGAAAAGCTGAATTAGAAGTCTATAAGGTGTACGATGCCTGAAACAAAAATTACATTTTGTCAACATATTCCTGTGCCATACAGTCATCTTATATCGGCGCTTTTTTTCTGACAAGCAGGAATGTGATGGTTCAGGCAAGGTTTCTATAGATTTTATTTTAAAATTTGAAACATTCAAAATGCTGATGAAAGAATTCGCTTGCTCGAGGTATCGTTCGTCTCATAAAGGCGATGAACACGCCAATTTGTGAACCATGAATTTGCGGAAATTCCTAATGACGTGCACAGAAAAAACGTTATGAGCAAACAGTCGCCGGAGACTGTGTGAGGAAGCTCTTGTCTAACACCACTTTTGATCGATTGAAAGTAAAAATAGCCGCAGCTCCAGTGTGTCTGAGCTCGACTTTCTGAAGAGAAAAATGAAAGGTAGTTCAGACGACCAAATGCTTTTGAGAAAATGGTAAACGTTCTTTTCTTCCTTGATCAATCGTGGAAGCTCGCTCTGTAGTCACTAACAAAAAGAAGGCCAAGAATCACTAGATGCCATGCCGCACCCTGGTGCCATGCGGCTCAGTAAGGAGGCTCTCGCAGGAATTATTCTTTCATGTGCAAGAGAGAACGAAATAAAACACGAGCAAAAAGGAATTTTCGAGTGAATACGCAATACGCAACACGAGAAAACAAAGCTTTCCCTCGCATCTTTTTGGAATGCGAGCAGCCGTCAGCACGAGTTGTCTCATTAATTCCGAATTCACTTCTATTCGTGCCCAGCACTTTCTTATTTTCTATTTTTTTACGCAACTGGGGGATCAGCCTTTACGTTTTATTTCCAGGCGTGCACTTGGAGCCGAGTTCAGCACGAACATCAACGACTGAGTAGGTGAATGTGAATCACCCTTCTGCGTTATACATCTCATTCATAGTTTTCTTTGTCGGCCGTTAGCTTTGTCCCACGCTCCCCTGTTTCTTTCCGCCTATTATCTCCGTCCACGTGTTCTCTTTGCTTCTATTTTCATCTCATTTCTTTCGTAACCCCAGTCCTCGGAGCAAAGTGTGCCTCTCCGTATAACTCAGCGCCTCCGACTTCAGTCACGCACCACGGCGACGAGCCTTGTCCTTTCGTGAGCGCCACCCCCGATGCGCCTGACACAAAAAGGACAGCCCCTCTTTCACTTCATCCTGAATTATTCGGCAGCATGCATAATGCGGCAGGGCCCTTTCTTACTTGCATGTACCGCCTAACGTGAATTTTAGCTGCCGGCTTTTCGGTAACCCTGGCAGTAGTGTGGGCCAACGTCAACATGGCTGCGCAGCGAATACATCACGCGCACCCGACCTCGTTTTAGTTCGGCAATGAGCATCAATCTACTTCGCGCGTTCAAGAAGAGAGAAAAATCTGACAGCATTGATGGTTTAACATTTCCAGTCAAATTAGATAGCGGTGGGGCTGTACAGACAAGGAAACAGGTCTCATTCTATAACGCAGAAGAATCAAATTACCCCATTGGGCAGAAAAGGACGAGCTCGGACCCAGGCCTTTTTGTCTATGCGATATTTGTCGATTTCTCGAACAATATGCACGCAACGGCCTTGAATGGCTAGACTAGAAATAGGGTTCAATTTTTTAGAATTCCAAAAATGACCAGTGTGTGGCAATAAACATCACCACGATAATTCAAATTCGAGACAGCGTATCGAAGAGCAAGCAGCCATTGCAAAATAACACTGCATTCAGAAGGTTGATTACAACTACTCCATGAAAGATTACGGTATAATATGTAAACTGGCAGGGTAGGTTAATCCTTGACACACCTTCTTTAACAATGGTTCTTCCTCGTAATCATGCAGATTCTTCGCCTGAGTAACCCGACGTAGTAAAAGAAGGGCTTTTAATGCATACGGGTTGGGACAAATGGCCGCACATTGTGTATTACAAGTAAGCGGAGTCTAAAGTGGGCTGCGGGAATGGTCAGTACACGCTACGGTGTCGACCAGCTCGAGCGAGCAGAGCGAGAAATTCAAGACAATCTCCACGTTGCCCAAGCAGTATCGAGTAGAGATCGCAGCAGGGATCGTCTATTGAAATCAGTGTCCCTGCTAAGTATCGGCTGCGTCCCGAATTACAACGCCGTCTCCGATCATGCCGTGATACCTATATTGCCTCCGAATGCCCCACCCTCTCGTTATTGCCTGCAGAGAGAGTTGGCCTTGCAGGCAGTGTAAGCGCAGCGCTAGGGGCAAGTGCGAGGTGTTTTGTTTTTACTAGAACCAAATATGGTCCATCCAGTGGTGGCTACACATAATCCTCCTACCCACCAGAAAATCGTAAGGTGAACAGCAATGAAGAGTTATCTTAACAGGCTGTAAAAGAAAGGTGAAAGTTAATGTGTGAATAAGAACTGCCCTATGGGGAAAGAGGAATAGGATAGGAAGTGACGAATGCCTATTTTTCGCTGGCAGGTAAACCTGGAGGTGCCATCTACGGACAGCAACAACGAAAGGTTACGAAGCGTTAAAGGTCTAATCCCACGGGGTGAGCTCAAACTGTAGGCTTACCTTTTCTCTGAATACGGCTGAGGCATGCAAACAAGGACACTAAAAACCAGACAACACGAACGCCCACTACCAAAAGAAGGTTCCCACTGCGACGGAAAGGAAGACAGGCACAAAAGTTATCTTCTCATGCTCACGACAGCTCATCCTCACCAAACCACACCAACAACCACACCATGAAATCCTCTTTGGGGTACGCAGGAGCGCTTCACATTTCTACAGCTACAAATACACTGCTCATTGGGTAACGACCTTTGCCTGGTAAAGGCACAAATGTTCAACCGTCCAATTTTGTTTACAGCGAAAGCTGTTATTATATCTCAACAACGATCGTTTTTGGCGCCGTAGTTGTCCGCTGCCGCCGCCGGAGTCCGTAACCACTATCGCGCGAATTAAGAATAAAAATATCCAGGACGGAACGGGGTTCGGGCCTTCTCCCCACTGCGTGGGACCGGAGTATTCTACCTCAGAGCCATGCCGGTTTTTTTCATTTCCCGTTGTACGTCACACAAACAGGGACAACAGAATTATGTTACAAGACACCGCAAACATGATAGCACACATCTACCGTCCACCACTGCATGAACAACATTGCGATATAAAATTCCTTCATAGTGAGCAGGGGTTCTACCTTAGCCAACCACGAAGGACTACAATATTTTTGTTTTTTCTACCTCGATCAACCGGGCCATACTTTCTTGAAAATACATGATGACTGCATAGGGTCTTTTATGCAAAGCAGATTCAAGCACCGGCGTGGCTCTGACTGTGACCCGGACAGAAGATCAGCAAGTCAGGGTCATGCCGATGCTTGAATCTGCTTTGCAAAAAGACGCTATACAGTCATCATGTCGGGAAGAAACCACATTAACATAAGTAATATAGCGGTGTAGAAGAGTAAAATAACAACCAGGCGTCACACAACGCGAATTCTGTGACCAGGAGTCACACAATGCGAACGAGTAGGTTGTTGAATCCTTCCAACCCATTACAAAGGGCTCAGCCACAATTCTTCATCGTCATCAGCCGTCGCACCCACAAAGTGCACATAATGCCTTACAGATGTGCAGCTGGTACCTCGCTTCTCCGCAGAATGACGAATAATGGCGTAGGGGGTGCTTCCCAACTTCACAAAAATTATGATTGATGAAGTAGCGGGTACCTCGCTAGTGTACTTGTATTTGTATCCCCAAGAAAGTTTATAACGGACCCTAGAAATGCCGTTCCTCCAGCTTCCGCTAAGACTGTGCTGCGCTTTCCGCGTAGGCCTGGCGTTTTTTTTAAAGAAATGGCTTACTCCTCCAGATTTTCATTATGTAACACCGCGACAATGACGAGTAAAAAAGCTACGCGTAAGGCACACACACGACAATACATGCTGCCGTGTGTGCGCCTTAGGTTTTTCCCTCGTTCTTGTCGTGCTGTAATATAATTAACCAGTACCAACTAGCACGGTTCACGGTACTCCAGATTACTCCTCTGTTAATTTATCTTCAATTGGTTTAAACCCGTCATACCTACTGGTGGTACGGGTTACCCCCACCTAATTTAAGGTTATATTGCTTTCGGAGGACAAAGCAAGCCATGGACGCCGCTGAGCAGGCTCGCCTAACAGCAGGCTCGCCCGAAGGAAGACACTCACGAAGCTCTCCGTCTTCTGATCCATCGTGGGAGATTGATAAACCGCACCGCTTAAAGGAAGTTACCATTGAAAGGGGTAATGCTATCGAGAGGCCAGGTGTTATCATTCGGTGTTTTTTGGAAAACTGAGAAATCGTGCCAAAAACAAGGGTCGAATACCTTTCGGTGTTGCGGCATCTCTGTAGATTTTGTGGTATAGTGCTCAAGCCCGATGTTGCAACCGCATCGCAGACACGTGCCTCATCACCTCTCAGAATGTCTCGAATGCAAGCGAAAGCGTTGAGACTCGTCGCGTTTCCACAGCGAAGATTGCTTCCTCAATAGTTTCCTTCGAGAACTCTCTAGTCGGTTACAACATAAAAAAAAAATATAAAAATCGGCAAATCCTACGCATTGTATAGGAATCAAATTAATGAAAAACCGTCCACAAGGACCTGTCTCTGTCACATTTTGAGGCTTTTATCTAAATCGTACCATCTAAATCGGCGTCACTGGCTCAACTGTATAGTTGTGGGCATATGCTGCGCCTGCAATCGGCACCACGTGGTTACTTCCCAAAGGCCGCTGTAGCACGTTTGTCGGCGTTTGTCTGGTACATTATAATCGCCAACTATACAAGCGGGAAGCATTTCACTTGTTTGACCCACGCAAAGACTATCATAAGTTTGCCCACCGCGACAGCTTAGTACGTATGGTGCCACTCTGCTTAGCTCAAGGACGCGGGATCGACTCTGAATCACGGAGGTAGCCTTTCGATGTGGAAGAAATCGAAAGAACAACCGAGTGTTTGCCACAGTGAGGCCTGCCTCATCATCCTATCTTAGTTTTGGCACGTAAAACCCCAGCAGTTATTATTAATATTATTATTGTCTCATAAAACTTCTAATGTCTATTTTTGTTCTTGAGTTTCACCTGTAACGCATGTCCGCACGTCAAGGGCCTTGTATGCTCATATGTGCCACACGTGACTGGTGGAAAGGGTTTCATGATATGCGTGACAGGCAAGTCAAGTAATTCATGTCGTGTCCTGTGAATCGTGTTGGTCATACACTCATGTCCTCGTATGCAAATTTTGGTGTAGGCAAATTTAAAACAAAACGAAAAACTCGAACATCGTGCCAAATTACAGCGATGATTCGGATATCAATGATAAGCCAAACGTAATATTTCAAGTAGGGACGACGAGCTTTTAATTCTTTACCTGTGTAGCATTTACATCCCCAGCGAAAAAGTACACAAACTACAACTTAAACCACGTAGCACGACTCACTTGTACTGATGAATGGGAGGCGGGCCGAAGTTCAGGGGGCTGAGCTTGTATTTCTTTAGGCTGTAGCCGTCTGTCGGAGTTAATGCGAGAAAGATCTAGCTGTGACAGCGATGAGTTTTTGAACTGTTTCTTTTAACACGAAAGTGTTTTATGCAGGGGTCCACCAAGTACATCCGTCACGGATATGACGTTGATATAATAGACGCCAACGGGTGAGAAAGAAAAAAACCAAGAAAAAGATACCCCGCTGGGAATCGAACCCACGAAGTTGCGGCCGCGACGGCAAGCGCCCGACGCTCCATCGACTAAGCTAACTCGGGAGATGCTAGACACGGCGCGAACGCGCCTTATATCTTTCACACATTTTCTTTCGCGGCGGGCGAAGCGGGGAGGTGCCGCCGTCTGTGAGATGTGAAAAGAAGTAATGCTTCATGATCGACACTTACTGGCGCTTACTCCAAGATTGCGCGCGATATTGGCGGCCATGGATAAAGCATCTCGATACCAGAGAGGTAGATTGGCCGCGCTGGCGTCGCCGAGGCACCCTTGACGCAGTTACGTTCTTCGCCTTTGGCTTCGTGTTAGCCTGCGTCGGCTCATCGTAGTAGTGGAGCTTCCGCGTGCACCAACGTGATTTCTCCGCCGCGCTTCAATTGCGAGAGCACCGACTAACAAAACCCCTGCAATATGCGTTGCAGAAAGCACGCTATTTCGACGGGCGAATGTCGTGCCTTGGTGGAGCGAGAGCAGCGCCTGCGAGACAGAGGCCAGCGGGACGCACGCGTTTGCGGCTCAGGCTACGAACCTCTACCTCCCCTGTTGCTGAAGCGCAGTGTGTGTTATGTATGCACGAGCACAGGCGTCGGCTACCCATTACTAGAAAGCGCACACCATGCCGTTTCTCTCCTTAATTGACGACGCTTTGAAGAAGGGCATAACGGGGACCAGTGTTAATTATGAGCTTGTTGATATCATCCTTACGCAGGAATCACGATTCGCTGTGTCAAAAAAAAAAAAATCACAGCATATCCACGGAGTGAATGATGATGAGTGGGCGAAGCTGCGGAGGTTCATCGGTAAACCGTGAATCTTCCGTGAATTCTGCCAGTACATCATCACCGACGTGAGATCGGGCGCGTTTATACTAAAGGTTCGATGAGTTATGAGGACTTACAGCTCACTTTAATTTTACATGTACGCTGTGAATTTTCATCGTTTAGAAAACCATTGCTTTAGAAAACATCTGGCGTCTTTCGTTAAGCAGCTGCCGTCTTTTCGTTTTGCTTTAGAAACATCTGGCGTTCTTTCGTTTTGCTGTTACAAAACATCTGGCGTCTTTCGTTGGTTTATTTCATCAATCAACGGCGTTTTGAACAAAATTTTTATTGTTTAATCAAGCACAGGAGAAATCTCACCAGGCACTACCTTGGAGGTAAACAATGGCTGCTAATGGGAATGAGAGACAGAAGAAGTCGGCTTTTAGCTAACACTTACACTTCTACTAACGTTTCCTACTGGAACATGCCAATGGCTGCTAATGGGGAATGAGAGACAGAAGAATTCGGCTTTTAGTTAACGCGCACGCTGCGAATTTTTTATTGTTCAACAACGCACAGGAAAAATCTCCCACCGGCACCACCTTGGAGGTCAAAGCGTAAGACTGGTTACGCACTACGACTACTACGACTACGACTACGACTACGAGGGACGAACGGGTGCCGCCTTAAGGAGCTTCGCCCCTAAAAGCCGGCAGATCCCACGCATTGTGGGAATCGATGTAATGCGAAGCAGCCAGCAAAGAGCTGCATACATCGTTTTGTATGTCACCAAGGAAAATGCCTGTCATGGTTTTCATGTTAACTCCTATTATTTATGCTAGTCACACAGTAACGTCGCGCAATACCAACTTTGGGGTAGATCGCGGTAGAGCGTGGTACGTAAGTCATGCTATACATGACATGTGTGTCACGACTTTCATGTTAACTCGTGTTATTTATGTTCGCACACAGTCACGTCGCAAGATACCAATTTTGGTGCATATCAAGCTAGCGAAACGGCCGCCAGCGCACCATGAGCGTGGCACGTAAGTCATGCTGTACATGACATGCGTGTCAAGATTTTCATGTTAACTCGTGTTATTATGTTCGTCACACAGTCACATCGCAAGATACCAATTTTGGTGTATATCAAGCTTGCGAAACGTCCGCCAGCGCACCATGAGCGTGGCACGTAAGTCATGCTGTACATGACATGCGTGTCATGATTTTCATGTTAACTCGTGTTTTTATGCTCGTCACACAGTCATGTCGCGCAATACCAATTCCGGGGTAGACAAGCTAGCGAAACGGCCGCCAGCGCACCATGAGCGTGACACGTAAGTCATGCTGTACATGATATGCGTGTCATGATTTTCATGTTAACTTGTGTTTTTCTGTTCGTCACACAGTTCCGTCGCGCAATACCAATTTCGGTGTAGATCAAGCTATCGAAACGGCCGCCAGCGCACCATGAGCGTGGCACGTAAGTCATGCTGTACATGACATGCGTGTCATGATTTTCATGTTAACTTGTGTCATTTATGTTCGTCACACAGTCACGTCGCAAGATACCAATGTTGGTGTATATCAAGCTAGCGAAACGGCCGCCAGCGCACCATGAGCGTGGCATGTAAATCATGCTGTACATGACATGCGTGTCATGATTTTCATGTTATGACTTGTCATTTATCTTCTTCATACACTCATGTTACGCCATACCAATTTTGGTGTACATTCGATTAACCAAGCGACCAGAAGAGCACAAAGTCGTAGGCGGCTAGATAGATAGATAGATAGATAGATAGATAGATAGATAGATAGATAGATAGATAGATAGATAGATAGATAGATAGATAGATAGATAGATAGAT
Source organism: Rhipicephalus sanguineus (assembly GCF_013339695.2). Classification (NCBI taxonomy): domain Eukaryota; kingdom Metazoa; phylum Arthropoda; class Arachnida; order Ixodida; family Ixodidae; genus Rhipicephalus; species Rhipicephalus sanguineus. The sequence goes on from NC_051180.1 coordinate 150,005,022, forward strand.
AGATAGATAGATAGATAGATAGATAGATAGATAGATAGATAGATAGATAGATAGATAGATACGCTCAAAGTCGCAGAAGTTCGCTAAGAAATGCTTCGCATTTAATATGTTCACACCGTCAGCTACCACAACAGTTTAATCATGATCATGAGCGTTAGTCGTCGCGATAGAGACATGCTGTCAACATGGGTGCATCCACGTCAAAACGGTGCTATAGCTGCCAAACACGAATAGACATTGTACAAGCTCTCATATATCACTACACAATAAGCACTACTTCTGTGAAGACACGTTTCACTTTCGTGTTATACCGATTCCTATGACGGAGGGATGAACCGTGTTTTTTTTTTTTTTTATCGCGTTGCACCCGCCGCGTGGCCGAAAGTCAACCTCTTCTTCCTTGACGGTCGCCGTATGCCGAGACACTACACGTCTACAGTGAAGTAATAAGCTTGGCGCGTTTACACGATTCCAACGGAGCGTCATCGAGTCGCCATTCTGGTATTCGCATGGAGAGTGATAACTACCGCCAGTCGATTTCTGTAGGAACCTTTCGGAGATAATGCCTATAACATATCAAGCGGCACTCGCAGTATGTCTTACTTTAAGCTGACCCCACAGTATTCCCTCAGCACCGAGAAATTGTGACCGGCCAGATGGGCACCGGTCAGCATTAGAAAGCACAGCTGCGCAATGCGGCTGGCGCAGTTCAGCCACAAAAACAAGTGTCAAAAATTATCAGAGCCTAAATGTCACAGATATTCCGTACGAGCGCACAAATGAAGCGCACCAGAATCCTTTGGCATAACATAAGCTAACAGAACTGACAGCCAGGCTAGTCGGTGTTGATTATTAACGTACTGTACAGCGCAGAACACAGGACAAAAGGAGAGGAAGCACACACGTACAGTGCTGTCCGTGTGGGCTTCCTTATCTTTCGACCTGTATTCCGCGCTGTAGAATTCAATACGTTATCAACATATGCTAAAATACGCTGTGCGATCATCTACCTATTACAGTTAGAAAGGGCCATACATAGTTTTCCGAAATACTTCTATCTCATTAGGATGTCGGTTTGACCTATTGGCGCCTCCATCATAGATTCAAATTATGCCCTTAGCGATAACCAAGAATATAAGTAATCCGAATTATCCTACGTATACTACGAAGTGTACATCATTTCCCCGGTTGCGAGTTACAGCTGGATTGATTGTTTCATTATTGGGGCTGCGAAAGCCAGCTAGATCACCATATGGTGGCATAAAACAAATGCTGGCTGAAGTAGCCAGAATATTAAAATCGCATGAATAGAGTTTTCTTTGAAATTCTGCTTTTGCGGCTTGCGTACCCTAACATACGTTGGATTTTTCGGTGATTTTAGTATGCATAATGCATTAGCAGCATAAGAAACGGAAATTTCAAGCAAAACAAGCCTTCAATTAAGATCTCGCGTGGGTGCGATTCGCCTTCATGACAGTGAAATGTTTGACAGCGAACAAACAGTGACAAACGCTTTGTTTTGAACCAATCTGTATTTTCTGGCGTAGTCAGCGGCCTTATGCACATTCCTTCAGGAACCAGTAGCGCTAAAATGAAGGCTCTCGGGTTAGGGCAGCACTTTTCGTGTTCTACAATAAAACCACCGATTATAACAAACGGACTATATTTTTCACTGGTTTAATCCACGCAAATTGTCTTACAAAGTTTTCGGTGTCTATTTTCGCTGTCGTAGATTGGTATAGACTGTGAATCACGCATGGCCAACACCCGTATACCATGGGCCGTGCTATGCGGGTATGAACCATACGGAACTGTGGGAAAGAGATTAATGATCTATGCGACAGGCATGCCATGTTTATTTATGTCATGATCTGGCAATCGTGTCGGTCATATACTCACAAACTCCAATGCAAATGTTGTTACATACTAAGTCAAGGAGGCCGCAAGGAGAGCACCCAGACGTAGGCAGTTAGATGGACACACGATATAAGCGGTAAACGCACCGATTGGTTCGAAAAAAAAAATTCGAATTTAAAGATTACCCAGTTTAAAACGCACTCCTTGGAGCACTTATGTTTTACAAAGAAACAATTTCTAAAATATTTATAAACATAAAATCTTGCCTTATCTCTTCAATAACTACTGCACCACGCGAACTTCTGATCACCGGAGCAGACAAAGGGGCCTAGCGTCCATCTTTTGGAAGATACAGCAAAGGAGCTTTATGAGGCTTTCCCAAATTCCCAATTTCTGGATCAGCATTGTTGACATTTTGCCCACTTTCCGGTGATAACCGTCCGCAACGACATGGCCGGAGTGGTCTGAGCAACGGCACAGCAAGGGCGAGAGAGCTTGACCTGCATTGTTGCTTTCCAGAAAATGAATGCCTGTTTTTTTTTTTTAAGCGAAGATCATTGTCGTGCGTCTACCAGCTACGGCAGAATACAAATGTATAGAATCACACTCATTATCGGGAGGCATAGGATAGTTAAAGGGGTCATGAAGCACCCCTTGGGCTTGTTGAAAAAACACACGCTGCGGAAAGCTGACACGGCTATGAACTGCTCTGCCAAAATATTACAGTCGTGCGCGCCGCGTAAAGGCCACAAGCGGAGCGCCAAGTTGCCATTTCCTCAGGCGCCCTCTTTTCAAACAAAGGCCGGTTCTCACTCTCGTCGGTGGGTGGGGCGTCTGCACGTTGACGTCGTGGATCTGCCGGTTTACGTCGCAAGAGACATAGCGTGCTTACTGGCCAATAGTCGACATAAATCAGGAGCGTTGTTTCGATCAGATGCGCTTGTTCCCGTTGACACTGTGTATAATAGTTGTTGTGGTTAAATAAACAGGCTGAAATATTCGTCAAAACAATTATTAACCAAATTTGCTAAGGCACGTTGCCGGGCTAGTTGGTTGGGATTCATAATTCGTATGGCGTAGCGCACCATGACAGGGACAGAGAAGAGGGACGCAAACACACAGCGCTAACTTGCAACTAATGGTTTTATTTACGCCTCATTTCTTTTCTTGTAGATCGGGCATTCCTTTATGGTACAGCACCGATATATGCCGCATCGTCCCGCTGATCGCGACAGCGGCCTGCACAGCTCGGACGCTTGGTTTCTGTATCTGACACAAGGTGTTACCCCCAGAAGTACGGGCACTGTTCGGACACTGTTTGCCTTCCTCCAACCACGTTGTTCGGATTTGCAAAGCTATGCGATCCGAGTGGCAGAGGCAAACTCCCATGTACAGAGATCAACTGAGGCTGCTTCTGGAGCCACGTACAACCTTCAACAACTAGCGGGAATACTCACGACTGGCTGACCGGACAACCGAATTCCTCTGGCAGCAAGGTCTGCAGGGGCTGAGGACGCAAGTACAGAAGAAGCCATCTGCACCATCGAATCCTCTTCACGTTATTGGTGACGTGAACTTGCCCGACAAGGTGCAAGAGGAGCTCAAGTGTCGACCTAAGTTCGCCGTAGAGCCACGCAGGACAAGCCCGGAACTTTTAGGATTGGTTCGGCATGTCTCAAAACGATTCCCTGAAGGTGACGTTGACAGGTGTGCATCGGAAGGTGTCGACTTACTCATGCGTGTCCGTCCTCCGAAAGGCAGCTTTGCCATACCAAGGACTATTAAGCACTTGAAAGGCAACTCGCTCGCGCAGCTACCGGTCGATAAAGATGGTGGTTTCGCGGTTATGCGTTAATCGTTGTATAGGAGAAGGCGTCGGCGGCCATTGATTCTGTTTTTGAAACCCACAATGAAGTTTCGTTAGAAAAAGTGCGGTCTACCGCAAAAATCCATGCAAGAGCTTCAATCTTGATGGCCTGGCTAGGTTGATAGAGAAGACAAACAAAGTGGATCTATATATATTTTTCACGGCGAAAACGCATGAAATTGACTGCCCTTTCCGAGTGATCATTTCGGAGAATGAAACCTGGTAAAAGTGCACTGCTTTGTTTCTACAAAAGTACTTGAAGTTGATCTCTCTTAACGATACCTTTTTGGTGAAAAATTTGGATCAGGTGCTGTATTTTTTAACAGCTAAGGAAAAAGCGATTCTTTTAGCATTTTCAAACGATGTCAAAGCTCCCTATAACACCCTTCCTCAGGCCGACTTGATGGCGTGTGTGTCGGAAGGTATCGACAGAGTATATGCTGTTCAATTCCAAAATTCTGCCGGTGTATCAAGTGAACAGATTTTGGAGCTCCTTTGTATTTATCTTAACTCGACCTATGCGACGTGGAATCGGAACACTGTGAAACAAAAGAATGGAATATGCATAGGTTCCCGCATCGCTCCATACTTGAGCGACCTGTTTTTAGCAAAACGAAACCAGTTTCTTGAAGAGCGTGTGAAGCACACGGATGTTGTTGCTGTTTTTAGGTTCGTAGATGACTATCTGATAGTTGCTAATAATGAACGTAACAATCTTGATGCAGTAGTTTCAGAAACTCTAACCATGTTCACGACAGAGTTATCTCCCCTAGTGCTGACGCATGAAGTAGCTAAGGACAACTTCATAAGATTTTTAGACCTCTGGCTGTATTTTTCGCCGGCAGGAATGTGCTGGAGTTATGAACCACCAGGAAATAAACCGGTTCTTCCGTTCACATCCGCTCACTCCAAATTGGTAAAGTGTGCTGTGATAAATTCCTGTTTTCAAAATGCAATGATGAAGTCGTGTCATCACAAGCTTGATGCAAGGTTGTGGGCCCAGGCTAAACGTTTAACGGATTCTGGTTATCCCACGCGCCTGTTCACCACAGTCGCCGAAAATGTGAGCAGGAAGGGCAGGGCAAACTCCGGGGAGCAGGCAGCCGCTACTAAGGCAGCCAAGGTTGCTGTAGTGCCCTACATGCACGCCATTTCGCATAATTTGCGAAGGATAGCGAGAAAGGCCGGGGTGGACGTGGTTTTTTCTGCTCTCGAACGATTACAAGGGTTGTTCAGAAAGGTAAATGCAGAGAGTAGCGGGAAGCGGAATTGTGCGATCAAGCACCGGGAAAAATTTGTCAATTGCAGTCGAGGATTTGTGTATTGTATCCCTTTGACATGTGAACGCGTATACATAGGCCAGACTGGAAGGTGTGTGAACCAAAGACTTAGGGAACACCAGTACAATGTCGAAAAAGCCGTATCTGGTCATTTGGGAATTTGGGAAACCACGCGGGCAATAACTGAAGCCTACAAAATCTACAAAGGGAAAGAAAAATGTGTGAGTGTGCCTTATTTGACTCTGTCAACTAAAGAAAAGATGTATCTGGAATCTTCGCTTTGACGTTGGCGGGTGCAGATTGTTGAGATTAGTGATGACACGTGCAGGCTTTGTGCTGTATCTTGACATGTTGTTCTCTCGGTTTTATCTATTCACTGTTATTGTAGAAAAGGCATGTGTGACCACAAATAAAACCATTAGTTGCAAGTTAGCGCTGTGTGTGTGCGTCCGCCTTCTGTCCCGGTCGTGGTGCGCTACGCCATACAAATTATTAACCAACAATTATTTCATTTTACATTTTACATTTTACATACATAAAAAGAATGTAACTTGCACGGGATTTACAGGCTTAAATAGCTTCAAGTTTTGCGAAAATTTCAGTTTAGTGAAAAGTTTAAGTTTTTCGTGCACATGTGGCGATAGGACACTGCTGCGGTTTAACCTGCCCAGAACCCCTTATGGGTCAGGAATTGTGATAACAGTAATCATCATACCCAGACATCATGCTGCACGGATCAACAACGCACTATACATCACTGCTAACATAATCATTTGCTTCACAGTCTGCTGACGTTTTGCAGTTGTCTTCAGAGAATATAGGGAAACATTGGCTTTACTAGAGGAATCATACTTCATGGGATGTTTTATTGAGTGTACGTACCCCGTCAGCAACGGTGAAAGTATAGCTTATTATTTCTCATGACGACTAGAGAAACTGCGTATATGTACCTTCGCTCAGTGGTTTAACTAATTTCACGCAGCAAATTCGATGCAAATTAACTGCAAGGAAAAACAAGGTTTCACGTTGCGCTGCTAATCTTGAGGTCACGGTTCACCCAGGTTTGCAACTTCGGCACTGCAACGTGCTCGAAATGCAGAAATGGACGTTCCTGTGCTTCTATGAAATGCAGAAACCAAGGGGGTCAACATCACTCCTGATGCCCAAACTATGACGTGCGCATTCTAAGGAGAGTGTTGTTGGCCACATAATATCTAAGGGTATTGTTTCTTTAAATAAACATGGATATTATATTGCTGAAAATTTAGAATCTGTGATTTGTCTGGCTTTATTGTAGTAGTGTATTCTAGTGTAGCTTGTTCTAGTAGAGTGTGCAACGTCTTGCAACAAAACTAGGCACTGCCGTGGTCTAAAGCCCATCAGAAGTCATAGCAGATGCGAATTCTCTACCACTGCTTCATTTTTGTACCCAGGTACATATGCTCGCAGACATTCAGGATTCCGTGAGTCACGCGCACTGCGAGCCATCAGCAACACCGTTTTCCAATATTAGTGCTTCTAATGACTCAGTATTTGACAAAGCAATCTAGGGGGAAAAGCGCTACTCGATCACTTTGTCGTGTGCGTTTCATCGTTATTCGCTCAATTAAAACGACATCGACATCGAAACGAAAACGACATCGACGATGCACAGCAGCCTGAAGACATGACTCAGGGGAGCCAAGAACCGAAGCGGTTGCTAGAAATATGCGGCGCGGGAGCGAGAAGTTCGGGTAAAAGGCGCACCCGTTGGAATGGCTGGAATGTATGCGCACAGGCCAGCGTGGCTCGTGGAAGTGCTGTTCAACTAGGGAACTACTGCAACGCTCAATACCGCATTCCACCGTCCGCAAGAAAGTTTCGAGAGGAAAGAAAGGGGAGGCCCTACCGCTCAAGAACGCGGGCGTACTGCAAGTGTGTATTAGATGAACTTACAGGCACGAAGATCTCTGGCAGCAGCACGCTGAAAGAAAATATGCTGCTTGCAAAGCTGTTGGCTTCTTAGTCGAGAGCTGGAGCTTGCATTTCTATTTCCTTAACTGTGCCTTAAGGCTGTTTTTCGTCCTATCGTATGAGCAGCCCCGCCACGGTGGTCTAGTGGTTATGGCACTCCACTGCTGACCCGAAGGTCGCGCGATCGAATCCCGGCAGCGGCGGCTGCATTTTCGATGGAGGCGAAAATGTTTGAGGCCCGTGTGCTTACATTTACGTGCACGTTAAAGAACCTCAGGTGGTCGAAATTTCCGAAGCCTTCCACTGCGGCGTCCCTCATAATTATATCGTTGTTTTGGGATGTTAAACCCCGAAATATTATTATTCATCTGAGCAAACTAAAAAAGTCTTAAGCTACAGTGACTCGGCAAGCTGGTCCGAGCAAGTGCGTGCTAAGTTTCACAGGATAAAGACGAGAACTCAAACCAAAAACATCTGAAAAAGAAGAAACTGAATCGTTTCATACAAGATCATATTTTCTTTTGTTTTCTTCACGTTTCCTTTCTCTCCCAATTTCTCGGAATAATTTATGGCAAATACTCTATTCCTTCATATAGCGCAACGCCCATAACAGGCTGCATCGCTTTACTCCGATGAAAATATCACGCAAGCATCACAAACATTTACCTGTGACAGCGTTTTGTATGACAATACACTATAAAAGAGCAGCTCATGCACACACATTGCACATGTAGGTTAAATATGTGCAAACTGCCCGAACTCAGTCGCATATTGTTTGTTTCTTAAAACGCGTAGAGGATACTATATCTAATGAAAACAAGACAGCCAATGACATTTTATGGAATGATACATATTGTGGTTCGTGTTCACGAGTGCAAGCCGTAGTTGTATTGTGTTTTTCATGATCCTGCAACGATGTGAGTGTCTGTACGTGCTGATAACCTTCGTCCAGCATCCGTTTATGCCGACTAGCAAAAAAATTCTGTCGCCAAAAATTAGTGTATTCAGCATGAATATGCGAAGCAAAGTTACATGTCATGTAGAAATGAACTAAAACGAATTCGTTTGAATTACTCTCAACGTTAGCCTAGTAGTCGTAATTGCTACTGCGGCAGAATGTTGCTACAATCTCGATGAATGCCGAATAGATGGGATCTGACGTTGCCTTGGTAACTATACTATGCGTTTAAAAAGTATTTTGCTTCTTTCACAAACTTGTCGCATATTGACTTACCTTTCTCGGCAGTGACAGCTGCCGAACGCGTCATAGGAAACTTTCCTTTTTACGTAAATGATCGCATGAGCAATTGACTGTCGCAATTTTGTTGCTTTTGATGTTTTTTTTTACTTTATTACAACTTTTCTGCACGTTTTCATTACTTAAGGGGGCAAAGATCATGTGTAAAAGTCAAACTGTTGAAACTTATGTCTACGTTGCCCTCTAAACTAAAAACGATTTCTAAGTCCACTGAGCCTGAGAAAAGTGCAGACGTTGTACATTTAGCCCGTGTATATCGTCATTCTTCAAATTATAGAAACGGACGCTTTTTTAAAATAAAGCGAACATAGCAGTAAATTTTGACTGCTAAAATTAAGGCTTTCATCCAAAATAACATACGTTGACAAAAAGCACAGCTACTCTGTTTTGTACAAATACTGAGAAATACGTACCGTAAGCTCTCTCAAATTCATTAAATCCATTAAAAGTCCATGCTAAGTTTACTGCAACCAACGAGCCTACGTATGAGCCCATAACGTAACCACCTTGCCATCTTATATTCTGTTTATATATCCGAAAAACGTGCGTGTGTGCGTGGGTGCGTGCGTGCGTGCTCAGTGTTTGTACCAGTGCGCATGTAATTTGTATTTAGAGAAAAAAGTCACAGTTTCACCGCAACGGCGAAATAAGGAATGCGATGGCAACAAATTGGAATCTAACAAGAAGAACGGAAAGCAGCTCGAAATTGCCAGCGCGTCGCTCGAGCCCAAAGGACGCACGAAAAGAACGCACACAGGACGAGAGCGAACTATCATGCGTCACAGCTCGATACTTGAAGCGCACTGCTAAAAAATAAAGCAGGACGCACGAAACAAACGAACAGGTACACACAGGACGAGCGCGAACTAAATGTCGCAGTTTTTAATTATTTCTGTTTGAACAGCGCGCTCCATTCGCAAACGCGGCCGCTGCAGCGAGCGAAAGACATTCGTTGCGCTCCTGGCGCCATCTCGCTGGCAATGTAGAAACGCTTATAAGCGCCTGCCATCTCTGAGTCCGGCCAGCGGTAAAGGGTGTGTATATAACACTCGCCGTTAGCTCCCGAGAGGATCGGCGTTTCGTGGCGTACTGGCTACCGCCACGGGCTACGGAGCGAGAGGTCCCTGGTTCGATTCCGCGCTCCGGAAACATTCTCTAAATTATTTTTCTTAGGGACTTTCATATATATATACACATTTATACATGTACGGTGAATGACGGCAACGGACAAAAACCAGCCGAGACACTCCATATAATCGCTATTGCAATAAGACACTTAAATTGCTCTAACTGTTGCGACATATTTTTTTTGTTGTGTGCATGTAAACATGATAATTGTTGTCAGTAATGTTTTTTCTACATATTTTTTCTCATTTTCGAACATAGCTATGAATTAGAAGACCAGCATTAGCAGGCGTTGTCCAAAGGGCAGGAACACCTCTTTTAATAGCGTTTATAAAATGAATACGTTGTCTTCGGATAAGAACGTTGGTGCTGGTCTGCGAACCCCTTTGGTTTTGCTGGAAAAATATAATTTCCGGCCCTAGTTCCCAGGACAACAAAACCAATCTTAATTTCGAAAAAAATACTGTTGCCTTCTTCAGAAAATTTGGAAGTCTCCACTGAGCCACAACCACTTTTCGATTTGCCAAAATGAGATTTTGACGAGATTCTACAAATAATCTATCGTAAATTTCGGTCTCAAAAATTTTCTTTGCATAATCGTAAAATAACACCGCAAAAAAAAAACGATGCCCGAACGCACAGAGACAAACGAGCCCTCACTTTCAACTGGTTTTTTATGAAGAAACATAGAATTCGTAGCACATACATATCACAAGAAACAGATAATAACGTCATGCGCAGAAAATCCTTTTCTTTATTAAGGAGAGCTATCGAAGGAGTGCTAACACACGCATCACCAAGCCTATCAATCAAGTCAGCTTCTATGGTTTATATCTTCAATGTGCATCAATTACATATTCAGTGTGCATGCTGCGCTTAGATCTTGGCGGTCTCAGAGAAACCTATTTCGCAGCTCAATTAAATAAACCAGTTGAAAATCAGCACTTGGATGGCTCTGTGTGTTCATCCGTCATTCATGCGCTGTTGTTTTACGATCATGTATAACCAACTAGCCCGATTTACCTCCATCGTGAAGTTCCTGCCACAATATGAATATCATGAGTTTACAAAATGATGCTATCTTGCAGTATCGGAACCCTTTGTTTAATAAGAAATCGCGAATATGGCACATTGTTTAATATTTCCATTATTTCAAACTTTTTTGCTACGCTGATATGCATATAGTATTTTCAAAAATTTGCATAGCTTAGCCACATATTCGTTGAAAAAATGTGCCAAATAAAATTGTCGAGGATAATATCAAACGCGAACCAAATACGCTTATGTAAGGGCAGGTCTCTAAAGATTAAATATTTTAAAAATCCATACAAAAAAATTGGTGAAGCTTGCACTAAGTCGCGCAAGGCTTGAAAATGCGAAAGGTGACGATTCTGAAGTCGAATCTGGTTGCATCTACGGTTGTTGCTAGGCTTTAGCAAGGTTAGTCGCGACACCGATGTCCAAACTCCAGAAGCGAGCGTTGGAAGCGAGCGCCGGCACCACCGGTCGAAGCGCGGGCTCCTTGTAGCTCATACTGGGCTTCCCGCTATGCTGGATCCTGGCGTAAAGTCTGCATGCGTGCAGCAACCGGCTCACGTTCGTGGCTGGCGTATTCGGAGTCTTCGTATCGTCACCGCCTCTTGTTCTCGGTAGCTCTGGCTGCGTACTCCGGATCGGCTTGACGATGCCGCTGCCTCGCCCGCATAGCAGCGAGCCTTGCTCGCGAAGCGCAGCCTCTTCTTCGGGAGTACGAAGCATCCTCGGTTGTCCCATAGTTGCTCATCTAGCTGTTGCCCAGATGTGGCACATACCCGTGATGATAGCCATTGCTTGGACTAATTATTGGCTTCTTCATTTATAGTTGACCAGGGTGGTGGGCTTTGCCCAATTTCTGTGGCACATCCCCATTGATGATGACAGTTTTCTGATAGGCCGCACACAGAACGGCCAGCTTAACCAGCTTTGCTGTTAAAAGGTCACCTTCAATTTTCTTTCAACTTCCTAGAATTAACGCCAAGCGCGTGATGCAACTTAATCTGTGAAAACATGTTGCATTAACTTTGTGAGCTGGGACTTACAAAGACACCAAAGTGGCTAAAATGTCGCTTGGCAACATTGAAAGCGAACAAAATCGAAGGTAACCTTTCTTGTAATTATTTTCAAAATACTGCATTTTTAGAGAGAGGACCTTACTTAAGCATTTTTGATGCGAAGCATTTCTTAGCGAACCTAAGGCACTTTGAGCGTTTCTATCTACGTAGCTATCTAACTATCCTTCTATCTACGTATCTACCCATCTAGCTATCTAGCCGCCTACGTCTGTGTGCCCTCGTGATCGCGGCCTTAGCTTGGTGTAGGCCAAAATTGGCAGAGGAGGGTAACAGGTCTGACGGATATGACTATCTGGTCATGACATGATGAGAAATCATGTCGCATACTATGGCGTTCCCAGTGCAATAGTGCGCGCCCAGCAGTCGTCATAATTGAGAGGCGCGCATCCGGCTCGGCAGCGCGGCGCATATATGCACGCCTGTCGGTGGTGATAACTGGACGGCGCGCACTACACCATCGCTAACGCTTGCCGCTCTTCGGGTTTCATTTCACGCCGATAGTACGTCGTTAAATCCTTTCCTCCAGTCACGTGTGGCACATACCCGTGCTGCACGGGCCACGGTAAGCGGGTTTGCGCCACAGGTGAGTGACAGTTTATACCTTCCCAGAAACGGCGGGAACATACGTTGGCAACTTAAATGCGACAGCGTAAAGAAAAACCGACATCGGCAGCGTTGACCCAACAAATGCAAAGAATAAAAGTCAGGATTCCAGCAGGGATCGAACACAAGAATTATGTGTGCCAGTCAGGTATTCTGTTAAAAAGCCACGTCACGTCTTCAAACTGCTTTGTAAAAAGACCCCATGCAGGCGTAATGTCGCTGCAGCGTCAACTGTGGTTGCAGCGCTGGCTATCTAATCTTATAACAAACAATAAAGATTACAAATGTACTGCTGTGATATAGGCGTCTTGCCGTGTTAACCTCAGTTGTGGTTCCAGTGTTAGCTCCGGTTTCACTGAAGTCTAAGAAACATTGCAATTTAATTCCTATAATTCGAGCGTTTCTCGACCCCGGAGAAATACGCTAACGAAGGTTACGTGTGATATTCACATCATCGCACCGTAAACTGCACTTCATTTCGATAATGCTCACGTCTGCGCACTATAGAGGGCGTTGACGTTACGTCAGACAATACGTTACTCTTTAAAGGCCAACTCCGGCGATTTTTCGAGGTCGATGGACCTCAATGAAATTCGCTGGGTACGTTCCTTTGAAAGTTTCCGTCATTTATGCCAAATTAAAGGCTTGAGACACGCGCAGATTGTTTGCAAAAGAATTTTAAAGATTGTCTGCAAACGCCCTCCCGGTTTCCCACAATTATTGGCAACATTGCGTCTGTGACGTCAATATTGTTAAGGCGACGGAAGTGATGCAGCCGAGGGCACCGCTAACTGTCAGTATCAGACGCGGCACTGTCAGTCGCAGACATTACAGCTGATGCGCGGCGTCCTCACCTCTCCACTGTGCGCCTGCTCGTCCCGGCTGTCAGAGTTTTCATACTCCGCGCCGGCGTGGCCGGCATACCTTGCACGACTTCCGGTTCGTAACAACTACTACGTCATACTGAGACAGTACACTCGGTGGGGTTTCGGTTTCGGTATTGCGCCTTTTTGCTTATTAAAAATTATTTTCGAATTTGCTGAGCATTTATGCTATCGGGCGCGTGCCTGGAGTGTCTCAGGAACATAAAAGCACCATTACCCTAATATGGTGAAAAAATAACCGGAGTTGGCCTTGAAACGCCAGTTTAGTCAAGGTGCCTGATAAGTCCACGGTGTGCACAAAATTACAACGCTTACGAAGACACGTCGATGAAACTCGTAACTCTTGGCTCAAAGCCAGAAAATACAGGATAGACAACTACTCGGTGATTGCTCCTCGTGAAACCGATTCCCACAAGCTGTGGGATCTTCCGAATCTTTTCGTTCGCGTTTGACAATATAATTGCCAATTGTATTTAGTACAATTGTTAACCTAATATGTGGGAAAGCTCAGGAAATTTTGAAAATGCTAAATGGCATACCAGCGGATCAAGAGAAAAATCTGAGTTTAGGGCATTATTGGACATAGTGCCACATTCATGATTTTTTTTTTCTTAAAGCAAGGGCTCCATTCAGCAAGATAACCGCATTTTGTAAACTCACACTATTCATAGTATGCCAAGAAATGTTTTGAGACAAGAAATTGTTTTCTGCAGGCATCTCTTCAAAATCCTATTTTGGCGGTATTCGCAAAAAATGGTTGCTCTTGTGATCAATAAGATCGCTGTTGCTGTTGCTGTTGTTGCCTCGGGACAACAACAAAATATATTTTTTCTGCGAAATCAAAAGACGTGGGCGGACGTGCAGCGACGTTCTTATCTGAGCACACCCGATAACATATATCTCATTTGGGGGCGCAATCATTGCGAATTCGCTGCGACATGGTAAATGGGAGCCCTATAGACAAAGCTTCTGTTCAAAGTCGTTGCTTGGCGAGGCTCGGCTGCCTTGTAGCTACTATGTCGAACTTCAGGAATATTTGACGCCTGATCTTAGGAACAATAGCAACTGATTATTTGAGTAAATGGGCTTAACGTCCCAGAGTGACTAAGGCAGTGAGAGGGCGCTGTAGCCGAAGGGCTCCGCATATTTTGGACATCCTGGGATTACTTAATGTGCGCTGACATCGCACAGCACACGGGTCTGTAGCATTACGCCTCCATCGTAATGGGACCCCCAAGACCTAGGTCGAATACTCGTCTTTCCCGTCAGCAACCGGTCATCGTAACCACTGAACCACCGCGGTGGTATCCTGCCACTTAGTGTAAATCAGCGCAAACACTAAAGACAACTCTGCTTAAACTCATCTGCGTCAGCGTCGGATCAACCCTGTTTCCGCCTTTTTTTGTCTTGCTCAACCCACATCGGAAATGTGTGTTCTATCACTTCAAGCGTAAGAATTTGTGGGCTCTCAACGGAATGAAGGCCGGTTTCGTCAACTGTGTCGATTCCAGAGCACACGGATGCCTTCACAGCGTCACATGGAACGTAAAGATCGCACATGCTCTCTAGGCAAACCACGAATGCTAAGCTGTCATGCTCCTACGCCATGGTTTCGAAAACAAGGCTGTCTGTCAAGCGCCTCTGCTTTCCGCTTGTCGCGATGAAGTGTCCGTTGCAGAGTCCTAGTACACGCAAGACTTTCCCGGCTGCGGCGGCCGCATTTTCGATGGAGGCGAAAATGCTTGAGGGCCGTGTACTTCAGTTTAGGTGCTCGTTAATTAAAGAACCCCAGGTGGTCCAAATTTTCGGAGCCCTCCACTACGGCGTCTCTCATAATCATATCGTGGTTTTGGAACGTTAAACCCCAACAGTTGTTATTATGATAATAATAATAATAATAATAATAATAATAATAATAATAATAATAATAATAATAATAATAATAATAATAATAATAATAATAATAATAATAATAATTATTATTATTATTATTATTATTATTATTATTATTACGCCAGACTTACTGGCAGGCGCCAATTTTAGCAAGACTGCGTCTGCCCTTCTCACGTGTGCTAGGTGTCCCACGCTCCCCTAGCTATCCCAAACTTCACGACTCGCTGTCTGTGTGCTCACTCACTAGCGGCCCACGCGGATTAAGAACTGCGTGCACTGGAATTAATTGCTCTCGAAATGCAGCCGCCGGTCAAATCTCGTTCTCGGCCATGAAAGCGCTTAGTACCGGCGTCCTGTGCGTTCTGCTCATTAGGGTTCCGGTGCCAGGCTGTCACACACTCGCATGGTCGCGAGCGCTTCAATCTGCGCTTGATGCCTGCAGCTACACGGCGGACCATGTACACATAACAAAAATGAGAAAGAAAGAGAGAGAGAGGTCACTGCGTCCTCTTTCTGCTTAGATTATAAAGAAGAAGCAAAGCAAATAATGCGCCTTACAACGA
Organism: Rhipicephalus sanguineus; assembly: GCF_013339695.2. Classification (NCBI taxonomy): domain Eukaryota; kingdom Metazoa; phylum Arthropoda; class Arachnida; order Ixodida; family Ixodidae; genus Rhipicephalus; species Rhipicephalus sanguineus. The sequence goes on from NC_051180.1 coordinate 150,020,416, forward strand.
GTCGTATCATGCGTACCACAAGTAATCAAATAAATTACGTGCCGGTGGTCGCATATGAGGTCTCGCACAAAACGGCAAAGCCATCTCGTACTGTGGCGTCTTCAAATCAGACTCATCACATTCTCTCACGCACTGTCTTTCAGGAGTACGAGTGTGCCATTTAGGGTGATATTTCCTTTTTATTTTACCAGCTTGGTGCATTTTGCGATCACGTGATTCGTTTCGTTGCTTATTACGTACGTAGCTCTTCTGGGGGCAGTTCTGCATCATTGCAAACCCAGAGCCGTGATTCAGCTTCTTAACCTTCGACCTTCGGTTATCATTTGGGACTGGTGATAGAGATGTACTGGCGCATTCCACTATCGCATGTATGATTTAGTTGTACAAGCGAACTTCGCAAAACAATGATTAATTTCTGATGATTTAGGTGCCGAAACAACGACATTTTTTATAACGCCTGCCGTAGTCGCCAACGCCTGATTAATATTGGCCACCTGTGATCCCTGACGTGCACGTAAATATAAAAAGACGGGTGTTCTCGCATTCCACCCCAATCGGAATGCGACCACCGCGACCTGAATTCAAACCCGCGTCCCACAGCTTACGCACCTAGAGGGGCAAATTCTACATATAGCAAACACTTGTTTAAGTTGCGCAGGTCCTCATGAAATGGGAAAGCTTGCAAGTGTTACGAAGAGATATACGGCTCACATCGGCACACCAAGAGGATCTGCGATGTGCTTCGGCCATCAAGTCATGTGAGGAGCTATGCAAGTTTGTCTACGCCGCTGTTGCTGCACGCTCTAGACTGCAGAGACGACGTCTATGATCAATACCTTCTATGATATCACGGCGAAAGCCTTACATACCTCATGAAACGCGGAAATTTACCGTCGGCGTCGGCGGCGTCGTCGGTGTCGACACGAGTGGAGCAAAAAATCATTTGATCAAGCCACCTTATGACAGCATCATGACGTCATGTGTCGCCAAATTTTGAGACGTCATCATTTGGGATCGCCGCTAGGCTAAAAGTGGACCGATCGCGGAGACACTGCAAAAGCGCGTGAGCTTAAAAAACGGTTGACTGAAGGTTCTTTTATGCGTCAAAGAGTAGTGTTTGCCTTATGTGCCTCCTCGCGTGTGTAACGATCTCTGTGCCAGTTCAGAACCGTAGTTTCATTCAGAAGCGGATAGCACGTGTTCTTTTTTTTTACACATACTACAATGCGTAGCCATGTAGTAATAACCACCTGAAGATTAATTATAAAGTTGCTCTTTTAAATGATTATTAATACGCCTTCCCGTCTGCCCGACGTCCATAAGAAAAAAGGAAATTTATATACAACTGCGCAGGCGCAGGGGACAAAATTTCACCTGTGTTCTACAAATCAAAGAAAAGGACTACGATTAGGTTTGCTGTCAGTCACGTTCATTAGCATAGCAAACAAACGCGACAATTTCTTGGGGGCTGAAAGCAGCGCTGCGCTGCATTCTTCAAGGTATGTGATGCCTTATGCTGGTAGGGGGGGATAGCATAACCACTTCTTTCCGGGGCGTCATTCCGGGGTGGGGTGTGCTTGTGCCGCTGCTTTTAAACTTCTACTACTTTGTCGCAAGTTCCTGCAATTACTACTGCTCTCCGATTACCAGCATTCGTCATCCTAATTAAATCAACTCAAGCGCTTTTCCTCGCTACGTGTGCGCATCACTTCCGTTGTGCAGCATCTATGCAGGAGAAAGCTATGCCACTCTTCATTACTTTTCAATGTTTGGAATAAACATTAAGGGGGGGGGGTGTCTTTTGGGACCCCAATTGATAGAGCCAACAGGTATGAGACAATTCATACCGAATGGGGCTAGGCCTTACGGCTGAACTTCCTCATGGTAATGAGTTGCAATTTCTTGATATCCGTCTGACTTTTGAAATTGATTTTATGAATTTTGTTATATGCAGCAGCTCTCCGTTGTCCTTATGAGCGTCCAGTTCTCACTATGTAGTCATTATTAGCGAACTGCAGCTCCGGGACACTCATAATCCTGGCAAAACGCAAAAAATAAATTTGGATGTGAATATCTTAAAGGGCATTAGAAAAGAGCTGCCTAAAATAGGTAAAGAAACAGAAATTCTATAAAGGAGGATTTAACGAACAATTGCAAGAACAAGATTGACATTTTCTTCAGGTAAAATAGCGACGAAGATAGAACGTTGAGGTATCTAGAAGGAATAGCTTTTACGTTTTTTTTTCTTCTTGTATGACTCTCAGTATAATGGTAACTTAAACGCCTAAATAATTATTTCTATCGAGCAGCCGTCCAGTGTTTCTTTCACTGTGTGGAAACTCGAAAAGTGACATTTCTTTCTGCGATCAGTGTTCGTCGCTCGATAGTTCTTTTTCTCTCTTTTTGCATTCATGTGTTTTCCGTGTTACACTTCGTGAAAGGATAGTTGCGACATGCGCTCCAGTATGCCGACGCCATCTGTGCATCGCACCGTGCGCTGTAGAAAAAAATATTGCAGCGCCAAGTGCGCTCAAACAAACAAAACGGCTCGTGTACCGAAATCTCGATAAAACAAACACTCGATACACGACAACCGCTTACGTCGACGAACTAAGCACGGCCTTGCCTACACGCTCGACACTTTGACCTTTGGACCAGTGGAAAAAATCACCACCAGTCGCAAAGCAACAACAAAAAAAGGGAAAAAACACCAGCGAAGCGAAAACGGCGCAGTGGTGACAACCCTGACAATGACCGTATGCAGCGTCCGGGTGCACCGGACAAAGGTTGAAAGGCACACGCGTTTAATTTGCGAAATGGCTGGGACCCTCCCACGTACGTGGTCACCATGGAACGGACACGGCGTGAGCTGCGTGATGCAATGTCTCTCGAAGCGGTGGTGGGGCGTTGCGTAGCCAACAAAACCTATTTGGTTAGCTTTCTGCACGCACAAATTAAAACATCAATATGTAAAATCTGGCGCTATAATACAATAGCTAATGTGATCGGGAGACCTGTGCTATCCACTCTCGATTAACAATTTGCCCCTCTCGGGAATTTGTGACTGAGGGAAATAGACTTCTAACAAGCTTTCCAAGTAAGCCATGCACTTGTAAAAATCTTTTTTATCACTTTTACATGAATCCCAATCCTGCTATGCTCAATACCCTTTAGTTTTCGTAATTACCATACTTAGTCTTTTTTGCATCATTTCTCTCCAAAAAAAACTTGAAGCCGATACTGTATTTTTTCTTGAAGCTTGGTAGCTTCGGTTAAATCATTACCGGAATCACTAAATATTTTTTTTTTCTGAGCAGAAAAAATATACACACAATTCCTGCTTGCAGAGCTTATTCATTTCGTTGTTTCGAGCGAACATGCGTATTACGCAATAACGTCATTTCCAACATATTGAATTCGCCATCGCCAGCATCTACTATGCTTATTTTAAATCTGCGGTGGTGTTTTATCAAAACTGCAGGTAAGACCGCTTCGTGACTGGGTGTTTCGTGATTAGACTTTGACTGACCTCTCAACTGCCATATCCGCAGATAGGTGAAGAAGCTGAGTTTGTACACAAGTTAGCTGAAATACTGGGTCACGTACGGTTCAACATGATTGCGCAAAATATCTCCGAAAATATATGCTGTGCTAGAAATAGACGTATCCGCAAATTAAAAATCCGCACTGTATTGACTGAAAATGTGGATGTAACTGTCATCCTGACTGTTCTCCAAGATGATAATTAACGTGGCTTTCTTGGAAGGTAATGTGCACGTTACTCAGCAAAACTCCATCTAGGACACGCTTCTTGCCCAGATCCTTACGAGCGCTTTTTTGTTTTCGAGAATGAGAATCCTCCGCTGGGCTTTTCAGCTAGGCAATAAGTGCTTATAAACTTAAATCACGTCTAATAAAATTGTAACACCACCAAGAAACATTTACTTGCGCCGTTATGCCATGAAGTGGCATAAAAGTCGTGGTAAATTTCTCCTCAGAAGGCTTCCCATTCTGCCCTGCAGGAAAAAAAAAACGAAATATTACTGTTTGCTGCTATTTTTAGAAAGGCTCTGGTGCATGTTTATTTTGTTGTTTTATAAACCAGTGTTCCCTTTGACGCTGGCGGATGGTACTTCTCTCATGCACAGATCGCACCTAATTACCGATCCTTCATAATCTCGTTTCGAGGTGAGCGGGTTGGTAACTGCATGAAAAATTAACGTCAACACAGAGATAAAGGTACATCGCCAAAACGTAACCGTAAGAGTGAGAGCGCTTTACCAAGGCTTGGACAGACTTTGCAACAGAGATTTGGCGAATGTTGTGTAAGATTCAGGACATTGCTGCGGCTGGGCATGTACTCTGATCGTGTGGCAAAAGCATTACACACCCTTACTAAAAGATCCACGTGATCACTATTAGGCATGTACCGTGGTTGTGACGACATACTTTGTGAACATGGAAGGAAACAGGTGGGAGGGAGCATTGGACTACGCATAGCTTTCGCAAGCGAACTCTTTGTGAAGTAATCTTTTTGCTTTCTTGTTATCACTCATAGAGTTTACGAAACACCTAGACACGTTCGGGGCACACCGTTCAGTGTCTTTATGCCTTCGACCAGTTTAATTGCGGTGTCCTGGTTTACTTGCGCAGCTAAAGCACACTCCGCCCTTTTCTCCCTATCCGGTTGTGCATCTCATGCTGTTGCTTGCAACGTATGCATTAATCGTTGACGTTCAGACGTGCGACTACTGCAGCTACGCGTGCTGAATACTGCTCGCAGGTTGTCTTTCAGCAAGAGCGTGCGCTACGCGCACAGCTTCCACAGCAGTGGAAGGCATAAAGAACTACGGAGACTGAGTTATGCGTTGGGCAGTCTTTGTGGCTTAATTTGACGACCTCATGCTGTGTTAGTCATTCCACTGCTCCGTTGTGCAGAAATAATCCTGTCCCACAATCAAGAGTAGAATTAGTCTTTCTAGAGGATCTCGGGCTTAGTACACGTTTTCCAAACGGAAGCAGCCAGCGGGAAGGTGAAGGACACTTGAAATGTGTATACAGGGTGCCCCAAATATAACGCAGTATTATTTAAAAAAAAGAGGAACGTCGCTACGCGAAGCACACCTAGTGCATATTGTTCCCAGTATACTGTAGTAGCCACTACTAATTTGTTGTTAATGCGGGTTAGTTATTTGTCCGAATTAAGTTTCTAACTCGACAAATACTCGCGTAATCATTAAAATGTCAATGATGCACATGTAGACATGTTCAGATAATATCTAACTGCACGATTTTCAACAACGTGCTAATTGCGCGCTCGCTTTTTTTTGGGGGGGGGGGGGCTAATAAAGAAAGTCCGTAAGATTAGAAGAATGACACATGACTAGACTGCAGCGCGCATCAGGAAGCAGCGTCTTAAAACAGGATCACTGTGAGGCAGCTAAGCTCCCACCTTTTGCGGTGGGAGCATAGTCACGTGAGGTGCATAAATCACACTGTGTCTCCTCGGTGGCTCCATAAGAGCACATGATAGTTCGGCATCATAATTCTTCATACATGGTCGTCTTTGTGTCAATGCAATGAATACACCGATAACTAATCGTGACAGTCCCTTCAGGGAACGCCAAGGACGACACAGACAAAAGCCTATGCTCGTACACACTGATCATTTTTATGTGTTCTCAGACTATTGCACTGCCCCCCCCCCCCCCTGTTCCATCCCAGAAGCTTCCCGCGCTTCACGTGGTATTGGTCTACCTCCAGGACTGCCTCACCATCAAGCAGGCGGCGATCCCATACGTTGCCCTCACAAGATGACATCATCATATGACCACATTCGACATGTCACAGATTTTGACCATCTCTCAACATGATGACGTCATGTGGCGTAAATTTGGCAGTACTCGCGTCGACAATGCCGGACAATTATTGAGTCATGAGACATGTAGGAATTTCGCCTTAATACTCCTGAGCAATCCTATCATACTTTTCCGAAGAGGCAGGAAAGAATGTTGTGCGTTTCTTTAGTCGTAGAACGTGGCTTGCGTGCGTTTAGAAAAGAAAAAAAAAACTGGAGTCATTGCCGTATAAGGAAAATGGGGGCAAGCGAAGCACGGCGTCTGGGTGCCTGACATACTAGCTTTCTTTCTTTCTTTCTTTCTTTCTTTCTTTCTTTCTTTCTTTCTTTCTTTCTTCTTCTTTCTTTCTTTCTTCTTTCTTTCTTTCTTTCTTCTTTCTTTCTCTCTTTCTTTCTTTCTTCGTTCTTTCCTTCTTTCTTTCTTTCTTACTTTCGTTTCCTTTCTTTATTTCTTTCGTTTTCTTTCTTTCTTTCTTTATTTCTTTAGTTTTCTTTCTTTCTTTCGTTTTCTTTCGTCCTTTCTTTCTTTCGTTTTCTTTCTTTCGTTTCCTTCCTTTCTTTCTTTCGTTTTCTTTGTTCTTTCGTTTCTTTCTTTCTTTCTTTCGTTTTCTTTCTTTCTTTCTTCCTTTCGTTTTCTTTCTTTCTTTCTTTCTTTCTTTCGTTTCCTTTCTTTCTTTCTCTCGTTTTCTTTCTTTATTTCTTTCGTTTTTTTTCTTCCTTTCGTTTTCTTGCTTTCGTTTTCTTTCTTTCTTGCTTTTGTTTTCTTTCTTTCCTTCGTTTCCTTTCTTTCTTGCGTTTTCGTTCTTTCTTTCTTTCGTTTTCTTTCTTCCTTTCTCTCTTTCTTTCGTTTCCTTTCGTTCTTTTTTTCTTTTTTTCTTTCTTTCATTTTCTATCTTCATTTATTTTGTTTTCTTTCTTTCTTCCTTTCGTTTTCTTTCTTTCTTTCGTTTTCTTTCTTTCTCCCGTTTTCTTTCTTTTGTTTTGTTTCTTTCTTTCTTTTCCGTTTCTTTCGTTTTCTCTCTTGCTTTCTTTCGTTTTCCCTCTTTCTTTCTTTCTTTCGTTTTCTTTCTTCCTTCCTTCCTTCCTTCCTTCCTTCCTTCCTTCCTTTCTCTCTTCTTCTTTTTTTCCTTTTTTTCGTTTTCTTTCTCTCTTTCTTTCGTTTTCTTCCTTTCTTTCTTTCGTTTCCTTTCTTTCTTTTGTTTTCTTTCTTTTTTTCGTTATATTTCTTTCTTTCGTTTTCCTTCGTTTCCTTTCTTTCTTTCGTTTTCTTTCTTTCGTTTGTTTTCTTTCTTTCGTTTGTTTTCTTTCTTTTTTTCTTTCGTTTTCTTTATTTCTTGCGTTTTCTTCTTTTCTTTCTTTTGTTTTCTTTCTTTCTTTCGTTTTCTTTTTCTCGTTTTCCTTCTTTCGTTTTGTTTCTTTCTCTCGTTTTCTTTCGTTTTCTTGCTCTCGTTTTCTTTCTTTCATTCGTTTTCCTTCTTTCTTTCTTTCTTCCTTCCTTTTTCTTTCTTCCTTTCTTTCTTTCGTTTTCTTTCTTTCTTTCTTTATTTATTTATTTCGTTTTCGTTCTTTCTTTCGTTTTCTTTCTTCATTTCTTTCTTTCCTTTTCTTTCTTTCTTTCTTTCGTTTTCCTTCTTTCTTTCTTTCTTTCTTTCTCTCGTTTTCATTCTTTCTTTTGTTTTCTTTCTCTCTTTCTTTCTTTTCTTTCCTTCCTTTCTTTCTTTCTTTTCCTGTTTCGCATTAAGCAATGCCCCCTCCTTACCGCTTCCTTCCTCGATGTCGGCAGTCACCTTCATCCGTGTGCTTAGCAGCAGAACACGTCAGTTAGTACAGGCAACAACGACGGTCGTACATTGTTATCCGGGTAAAATTGAAATGTGACAACATGAAATGATAAGTCGCGTCGATAAAAGATCATATTGCCGTATAGAAAACTGCTGATCGCCGACAAGCCAAGCTAGGTTCGCCTCGAACAAAACTGTCACTCACCACTTGTCTGTGCTCTAACAAGTTGGAACATATTGCTACTTTGCAGGTACAGGAATGTTCGTCGTCATGTTCCCTTAGAAACGCGTAGTGGGTCCGTCGCTACTTCGCAAAATCATGAATAATGGCATAGTGGGTATTTCCCTACTGCGCGTAATTATGGTGATTTATGGCGTATAGTTGGTACCTTGCAACTGTACTTGCCGTAGTCTGCCCAAGAGTTCACAAGAGGCTTACAACAGCCGCTCTACGAGCTTCCGCTCTCGCTGGGCTGCGAGTTACGCGCAAGCATTTTAAATTTGAAGCATTTCTTAGCGAAACCAATGCACTTGGAGCACTTCTATCTATCTATCTATCTATCTATCTATCTATCTATCTATCTATCTATCTATCTATCTATCTATCTATCTATCTATCTATCTATCTATCTATCTAGCCGCCTACGTCTGGGTGCTCTCGTGATCGCCTGCTTAGCTCAGTGAAGACCGAAATTGGCATGGGAGGGTAACAGGGTTTGATGAATATGACTCTCTGGTCATGTCATGAATAACGTGAAAATCATGCCGCGTACGTCGTCAAACCTTTTTCTCCAGACACTTGTGGCACATACCCGTTTACCACGGCCCGCGGTGTACGGGTATGCGCCACAGGTGATTGGCAGTTTATACTACCCAAGAACGGCGGGAACAGACATTGGTAATTAAAATGAGAGAGCGTTAAGAAAAACCGACATCGGCAGCGTTGACTCGACAAATGGAAAGAATAAGGATCAGGATTCCAGCAGGAATCGAACCCTAGCCTTCCGCGTGGCAGTCAGGTATTCTACCACAGAGGCACGCCAGGTCTATAAACTGGTTTGGAAAAACAGCCTATGCAGGGGTAATGTCGGTGCAACGTCCATTGTGGTTTTACTGCAGGCTATTTCAATTTATAACAAAGCAATACACGCTACATACGTGTCCATATGATAGGCGCACGTCGGATTAACGTCAATTGTGGTTCGAATGTTGGCGCCGCTTTTATAGCAATCTAATGAGCATTGCATTTGTATTGCTATGATTCGGCAAGCTATATTCAAGCGTTACTGGACCCCAGAGGAATACACTAACGAAAGTTACGTATGATATTCACATCATCGCACCGTAGCCTGCAATTCGTTTCGATAAAATAGACGTGTGTGCCCTAACGTGAGTGCTGCTACCTGAGACCATAGGTTATTCTTTAAGAGTCAGTGTAGCCGGCGTACCTGGTAAGCCCACGATGGGTACACAACACCTCCATTTATAAAAAACACTCATAGTAAAAAACAGAGTGAAAACACAAGGACGAGGCAGGTGAAACAGGACTAGCGCAGATGAAACAGGACAAGCATCTGTCTCGTCCTTGTGTTTTCGCGTTCTTTTTTTTAGTATGAATGTGTACCAAAAAGCACAAGTCCGCACGCTTACACAAACATGTCGATCCACCTGGTAGCGCTAAGCTCAAGGCCAAAAAATTCAGCACACAACTACTGGCTGCCTGGTTCGCATGTAATGGATTCCCACAAAGCGTGGGATCTGCCCAATTTTTTTAAATCTGTAGCCTTTGTTATTTTCTGTATTTGAAAAAAAAAGCTGCCTTCATCCGCCTCACATTATTTATTAATCCTGCTAGTTTCTCCCAAGAACAGAACATACAAAAACGTGACAGGCAGGTCACGGCGGCGGAACATCCTGTAACTTTGATTTCATGCATCATGTCTTTCTTTGACACTCCCCGCAAGAATATTCTGCAATTCCATCCAATTTAGCGCCGAGACGTGACGTGAACGCAGATTTGAGAGAGCCTTCTCTGCTCCGCCACAGCAATTCGTTTACTTCCCCCCCCCCAAAAAAAAAAGAAGAAAAAGAAATGCTGCTCCGCGCTGAGTAAGCGTTTGAGCAGTACGGCGACCGAAGTCGTGATGAGTGGCGCTTCAGGAAGGGCGTGGGTGGTCGGGTTTCTTAATATTCATTCGCACGTTGCGGCGCGCGTGCCCGAGCTCCCAAACGTGATCTCGAGGAGTGAGCCTCTGTGTACGCTGATACTCGCTGTCATCGCTCGCGGCACCATCGCCATCAGTGCGCACAGACTGACGAGGGACACCGCCTGTTGTATAAAGCACGCCGGTAGCATAGAAGAGTTGAAACAAAAACTTTTCCCAGATTACGGAACATACACAAGTTTTGCCAACGATCACAAAGTGTCTTTCGTTGATTGCTGCTGTACGAGACAGTTAAAACGGAAGAGACTTCGCGTAAGTGTATTAGGTGCACGGTTTCAAGGAATTTTTGTAGCTATTATATAGCTTAGTACTTTTTTTATGTGTAGCACGTTAACAGCCCTTGTGTTTTCAGGAAAAGTTTAAGAGGTGAGAGCGACAGAGGTGGCCACGGATGAGACTGATATCCTAGAGTGGTTCCTACAGCGTTACTTTAAAAACGCGTATGCATGAAAAGCATGTGAGCTACTAATGCTAAAGTGCACCATGATGGTGGATAATAGAGGCGCAGCACAAGTGATTTTAGTGGATTTTCTTTAGTAAACGCCCTCGGTCAGAACTTTCATTGAGTGTTCAAAGATTATTTTCTATTTGAATTAGAAACACAATGCCTTCTGGGAGTTCCCCACGTATTGTATTAGCGTGTCCTGCTAATCAGCTGCTGTTTCAGATGAGTATGTGCTCGTGGTTCCCGAGAACGTCCATTATCACTTGTTTGTATTTCGCACACTTGCTCTGCGTTGCGGCGTTCAGCGGAACGTTGTTGTCGGCGGCGTCAGCACTGCGTCTTTATCTTCTTCGCGGCTTTCGTCAGCGCCTGTAACACGCTTCGCATATTTCGCCTGTTTTGTATTAAAGTTTCGCCATTTCGAAATTCTCCAGATGGGCACAGTCCCCTTTGTGAGCGCCATATCCTGTCCTTTCGAGGGCTTCTACTGGGTCACCACTAAATATTTCAACGAAGGCTCCATAAAAAGCATTCTCTTCTTACAATTTATTGTGCCGCTGGTACAAAGCATTCATATTGTCACGTGGTCGCGACGTCGACGAAGACAACAGTCGGCACGTCCGAGATGAAACTGTTTATTTGGCCGAACTTGTGGACGAGAAACTGAAAGTCAAACTACAGCAATACACTGATGGCGGCGAACAGAGCGTCGACCGTCGATCAACTGACAAGCAGTCAAGCGCGTCGGCTTTTATACAGGCGCTATCGAATTTTGCAGCAATATCGCTGGTGGCGGCGTTATCTCTCGACAAAGCTGGAACATTCGCGTGCGGGGCGCAATCTTAACAAAACGATCTACTGCAATCGCGAAGTTTCTCAAACACTGCTTCGCGGACAGCGTTGATAACCGTCCCTACCGGTCAAACCCGAATAGATCAAAACAAGACAAGAAGTGGGCGTGGCAATATGATTCAGATATATTAATGCTCTGAAAGCGTATACGTGCGTTGCTTAGTGGTTAAGAAACTCGGATTCTAAGCGGGAAACACTCGGCTTCAAGCTCACCGTAACAAATAAGACTGATCGAGGCGAAAGCCTTAGATGCCTCATCAAACGCGAAAATGGACCGGTGCCCGTCGCGTGGGCACCAAAACGAGTGATTCAACAAAACGCCTTCATGCGATGACGGCACCGCATGACGACATCGTGATGACGCAATCGCATCTCATCGTCGATTGGTCAAAGGTAGGCCGATCACGGAGACAGCGCAAAAACTAGTGTGGTCCAGGAAGCCAGCAACGTCTCCGATCCTGGAGGCAGCGCAAAATTGTTAGGTGCGGATAGCTTTCGCTGGGTGGCGGGGCAGGCTCAATACATCGAATGAGAAGCAAAACATGACTTTTGTCTTCGAGTCGTCTTTGGTAAATTCTAAGGGACCCTGTGATTTGTTACAAAGAATACTTATTTGCAGCGATTTCTTACATGACAGAGGGACGGATGCACCGGCACAGTTTCCTCACTCGGAGGGCAAGGAAATGCTTAGGCATTTGAAAACATTGAACAGTATGCTTTCCGATTAACGTACCTTAACACTAGACGCGCCATCCGCAAGGTCCAGTGATGACTACTTTGTTTCTTTACTTAAACAACATGGCCTTTTGTCCCTGCACTTCTGCAACCTGCCATATATCCTGAAAGTTGGGCGGTTCGGGGTGGCGTCGTGGTGGATCATATAAAATGCTATTCAAAGCTTACCTGTTTTGGCCTGCTGCGCTCCTCGATGCTTGCAGGCCAAATGAATTTCCAACACGTTAGTGGTGTAATGAGATCAAGTAATTCTTTGCACGTCTTCACTGATACACATACGTGGCCACGCCGTCCTTGTTGACAACAAAATGGGGCTGCAATCTTGACGATGTAACCTCCCTCCTTCGCGAAGCCCCCTTCGAAAACATACCATAAAACAAAATGGAGGTACACGTTTAACCCACGCTATAGATACACGCCACCACGGATAATTACTCCTCTCCCGTTATCCACAGGATAAAATTAATTTTTCAAACCGACAGCTGCTTCTGACGCAGCGAAGAGCTCGCGTACTCAATTATTGCGGGTCGTGGGACGGTGGACTGACGTTCTTGAGAGAAGCTTCTCCTGAGACCCGTTATTGCACTTTGCTCCCATCTATTAAGCGCTCCTGCCTCGAATTGAACATGTAGATATTACATTCGCTGTTTCTCGTTCAGCGCGTCCATAAATCCGGCTTTGCGCCTTTTCAGGTACCAGTCTAATTCGCAGTGTCCGCCGGTTCGTAGAAAACACGGGAGGACACGCCCTCCACTCTCAAGTCTTGTGAATGCACTGGCAACGGCGCGCGGAGAGACAGTAACGTAGCAGGCATAATGAGCCCGTGACTCGACTGGAGATAAGGTTGGTAAAAATATGTTATGGATATATTAACACATCCTGTGCAGTTAGTACAGAAGAAGAGTACGGGATGCATATTGACAGTAACGTATGCAATCAAAATTTGTTCGGTCACAGTTAATAAACACTTGCGTAGTAGTGAACGCTAAAGCTTCCTGTGCGGCCAGTACTGTTATATTAAAAAAATCTGGACACATTGAAATCGACCAACACTGAAGGAAGTGACTCAGTAGAAGACAATTTATGTTGCATAGAGTGTAGAAAGTAAACAAATTCAAGGTACATTTTTGTATTAATCAAGTCAGTTATAGAAAATCTACCATGCAATTGACTATGTTTGATCACACCACCACGGCAAGCAGAAGTAAGCAGAGGATGCTGGAAAAAAGAAACCCCATGTCAGAAACGATCAACTAAAAATCATCTTCGGCTTATAGAGAAAATTAAGGGAAAAAAACCAACAGTCACTCACACATATTCACAAAAACAACTAAACGTGACCTGCGCGTGAGCTTTTATGATTTTCACGAGCAATGAATTTTTAATAAAGCGATGACGAAGAGACGCAATATCGTAAGAATCTGGAGATTATTTTTCATATAATGCTATTACACCTATCGCCCCGAACAGAACGCCGATGTCGCAGTGAATCAAATCCATGAAATGCACTCTGAAGCGGACCGATATCGATAATGAGCACGCACTCTTGTTTCTCTATTGACGTTATGTTAAGTCTTTGGAATTGTGGCAGGAAGCATTCACAATGCCTGGCGATGACTGCAATGTAATTCGAATCAGTAAGCTAAGTTAACCGAGAAAGATGGTTGACTTCCTTTATGCGCTGTTGCGTACATCTCAACTTATGTACGCATAGAAGAAGAGAAGTCCAGGGTGAATAAAACGATATGCGATTTCTGTGTGTGATGCAGAAAAAAATTGCAAAAGCGACACTGTTTTTTATTTGCAGTTGAAATGTGTTATAAAAGTGATACTGCCTACGTTGCCAAACCATACAACGCGCTGTATTTCAGCTTCGAAGTCTTCGCACAAACCCCTAGAGAAGGAATTGCATGCATATTGAATTATGTGTGAAAAATGATTTCTGTTGAGCATAAAGAAGGTGATCTTTGTACTGCATCACTCTAATACGTTAACTGCGGAAGTCAAAACAAATGAAAAAAAAAAAGGTCGTTGTAATAAAAGCATTTGGAAGAGGTTCGGACAAGAGGTGTGCGTGCTTTTATTCTGCATATTCACAAAAATGGTTTGCGAAATCTGACCTAGTCATTTTACCGATACAGACGTACCTAATTGCCAAGAGCAACATCAGCAGCGAGGTAAGTAATAAATAAATCAAGGAAATAATGCACCCGATCCACATACCTGTCGCTGTTTGACCTATACTCGCCCTGTGTTAAGTGCACGACTTGAAGCAGCTGCAACATTAATAACAATAATAAGAATTCAACCAACTCTGCTTCGAGGACATCGAAGAAACAGCGGAGCTGGTGGCGTTCCCTTCGTCAGGCAAACGCGTTTCTATGTTTATCAAGCCTTTTAGGTATGTTGTATAGCTGCTCTTTATTAAACCTCTGAGGTACACAAGAAAACTAGAGACATCCCACCGGCGTCTCAAACGGTGCTTCTGGTGAAATTTGTAATGTAGTGATGCCCCCCGAAAATAGAACGCTCTGCTAAAGCTGGCTTATACGAGTCGAATGTGCAACTTACACGTCCCTCGATGAGGCAGCTCTTTAGATACACCTCATTTAGTTATGGTTGGTCATGGTCACATTAAATAATCTTTGTTAAGCTGTGAGGCGGTAGTATAGTTTCATGGTATTTTGACCATACCACTCTTACGCGCACGTTCACAAAGAAGCCTTCACGAAAGGAAAAATAGGCAACCACACTTTTATAGCACGAAGCCACAAGAAAATGCATCACATCGTGACAATTACGGCCACCCCTACTACCATGAACGCTTCGGTGACAGAGCCCGGAAATGTGAACCTGCCCTGTTCAGCCGAACGTCGGAGAAACCTCAACGGCAGCCTGTGAAGACGGCCGTGAGCTGCCAACTTCGAGGCCATCGCAGTTTTCGCACAGATCAAGTCACTAAGCGGGGGTTCCTCATGGACTGCTGTTACGGCATATGCTGCTTTCCACGAGCCTTAATGCACGGCAAACATCCTTGCACGTCCTTTGAGCTAAGTGCGGCGAATCACTCCAGCAATAAGACCTACAGGGCGCTCCGCAATAGCATCAACTTTAAAAACATACGCCGTGAATTTCCATGGAATTCCTTCATCGCCGACGTTGCAGAGTAAATCATTGGGTACGACTTCGCGTACTACAATCTCCTACCAAACTGCCGATATGACCGACTTATTGATGCAAAAGGCCTCCTCTCACCAGGCCAACGTACGATCAGCCCAACAGCACAGCATTAAGGCGCTCACCGCTCAATATCAATCATTGTACCATGCCCCCCTCGCAGAATTTGTGGACCTGACTAGACCTAGCGGGCGACCTCTAGAGTTGGCCCACACAATCGTCCAGTGCACTACTCCCTGTCCCCCGGCCTCCTTCCGCGTCCGTCACCAAGATACGGAGCGCCTGCGAATTGGCCAAGCCGAAGTTTGAAGCCATTCTCCGCGAAGACGTTGTCCGCCGCTCGAAATGGCCTTTCACCTAGCCGCTTTATCTGTTGCCACAAAAGGACCGATGGCTGGCGACCTCGTGAAGATTATCGCACCTCAACACTAGCATCATTGTCCCACTGGTACGCCGTTCGTCATATACAGGATCTCGCCCACCGCTTAAGGCTCTGTTATACTCCGACGTCCAACGCGAGCGCCCGCGAGGACGTTGCGTTTCGTCACGCCGAGCCGGCGACGCTACGCCAGGCGCAAATTGGTCTCCGCTACAGTCGAGCCGGCTCCAACACGCCGGTGCGATCGCATCTAGAGGAGCGCATGCGCAGTAAAGCGAAGAACGCCCGCGCCACCTGTCGGCAACCGACGAAACAGCCCGCGAAGCAGGTTTCTGTACATGCGAGTCCGGCGCGGCCGGCGCGAAATGTAGCAGGATCTATTCGGCGCCGAGCGACGCCCCAGCGCGTCAGCAGCCGTCGGCCGCATCGGCGGTCAGCCGACGCCGGACAATAGAGGGCTGTTTTTGCTGACGTGACGTCGCCGTGACGCACGCGCGCGTTACGCTGGAGTATATCAGAGCCTTTATACGTCAGCACCATCTTCGCAGTCCTGACCTCTTGAAGGCCAACTCGCAAATTCCTGACAACTCGGATGAGGTCCCAAAGACCGCAATCGTCGCGCCCTTCGGCTTATTTAAGGCGATAGCGTTAAATAGCTCGCTCGGAAAAATTGCGCTGTCGGTGGCGGCGGCGTTGTTAGTATTGAGTGAAAAATCAGAGTTGTCCTTGAGCGAAAATTCGAGGTAGATGAAAATGAAAAAGAAAATTGGCCGCGTATCTGCGTGCTTCGCTGCGAATGTCGTCTAAAGACGATAGAAGATGCGCTGCGTGAGATATGAACGCCATCTGGCAATACGTCGGGAAACCTGAATGCTGTGTTGCGGGCTGGTAGTCCCGGCGCAGCAGCAGGCGAAGACCGGCGGTGACCAACGCGACCGGCGGGGACGCCAGCCAGCCCGAACACGCGGTTTGGCGCGAAGCGCCGCAGCAGAAGAAGCGTCCGCACTCAACGAGTACTCTCCACACACTCTTTTATGTTCACGTCGCCTGGGTAAAGCAGGAATGCCAGAGCGGCGCCCCATGGCACTCGTACAGTGCAATACTGAACCGAAACCGAAACACAACAATGAGCTCGCGCAGAGGGCACGGAGGAAGCCAAGTTTCGGCGTAGTCGCATTTTCAGCGCAGCTTAAGAAACTAGGGTCTTTAGAATTACGTATGTATGCATTTTCTATTAAAGGAACACACCACCTAATACTTACCTAGTGATGTTGCGTCTCAGATATGCGTAATGTTTGCTTTTTGATCAACAATGTACACAAGTATGAACCTAGTCAGCCGTTCACGATGGCTGGCCCTTGGGCAAGTGGTTCAACTTTGGCAGAGTGGCTGAATCGAGGGACGTGCCGACAAACAGAAAGACAGAAAGACAGACCAAAATTTCTGCGTTTAAGTCTTTAAAAACATCTCGTTCGAGTGCGACCGGGGATTTGAGCATGCGGCCCCTCGCTACGTGGCACAATGCGTTTAGCCGCTCGGCCACCACGTATACATCCCCTATTACACTAACGGTGAGCTATTTATATACACCATTTACCGTTCGTGGTACGCACGCCTCGGTGGTTCTCCAGAGGCTTGACCATCACCCGCGAGATGGCGCAAAGGGCCCACAGGCGCGGCTTTATCGCCGTGTTTCGTCGCACCGCATGCATGGATAGAGAAGCCAGAGAGTGTCCGCACTTTGGCTTTTCTCGTGGCACAATTTATGTCTCCACCGAGAAGCGAAGCGCGGTTACTGATTGGGAAGACGATGCAAACACGATCTGATTACGCTGTAGCGTTCTACTCTTGAAAGCGAAGCTCAAGTGTCTTTCAAGTTGTTGAACTCTCTTTTATCAATTTTGGCCTCTACTATGCGTGGCAAACCTTCCGATTCGGACTACCACGGCAAAAAACTCCGCCGTTTCCTTGGCATGCTGAAGTTTTAAAGGCGCTTCGTGCCTAAAGCGACCAAATATCAGGCCCCTCTAGACGACGCTTTGGCTGGCCTACGAGGCAACCAATCTCTCACTTGGACAGCACCTTTGACAAAAGCGTCCGAATACCGGAAAGCTGCCTTCTGCAACCC
The DNA here is from genome assembly GCF_013339695.2 of Rhipicephalus sanguineus. Taxonomy (NCBI): domain Eukaryota; kingdom Metazoa; phylum Arthropoda; class Arachnida; order Ixodida; family Ixodidae; genus Rhipicephalus; species Rhipicephalus sanguineus. Next base: position 150,037,995 of record NC_051180.1, read on the forward strand.
CATTCTGTTCCCTCAACACAAGCGAGACCCAAGCTCTATTTGACATCTTCACCGATGCCTCTAGAACTGCTGTTGGTGCCTCCCTCATGCAGCCCGTCGGCAAGAACTGGTGCCCGTTGGCGTTCCGTTCCAAGAAAATTTCCAACCAAAAGACGGCCTTGTATTCTCGCATCGCCGATGCAACCTTGGCCCATGCGCAGACGACCTGGCCAGCCTAGTATAGACATCTTGTCATCTACGAAGTGGTCCAGCACTTTCGCCACATCCTTGAGGCACAGCGCTGCACCATCTTTACCGACCACAAGCCTATCCCTTACGCCTTCTCCCAACACCGCGAAAAACTTCCACTGGTCCAGCAGAACAAACTGCGCTTTACCGTCCAATTCACCAGATATTCAACACATCAGCGGGGAGGATAGTGTAGTCGCTGACGAGCTCGCCTGCGTCTCCGCTGTAGAGTTGCCACCCGTGACGACTGACGTCCTCGAGGACGCCCAGAAAACGGGCGCCGAACTTTAGCAGCTCCTCCAGAATGGCTCCTCTTTTCAACTCCAGCAAGTTGCCGTTTCTACCGCGACGGACACTCTCTGTTTTGGCATATTTATTGGACGAGTGAGACCATATGTGCCTTCTCTGCATCGCCGCATCCTTTTCGACCAGTTACACAACCTCAGCCATGGCAGTATTCGCGTTTCCAATGCCGTGCTCCCAAATAACCCGGCAGATCATTCATCCCGTCGGGGCAACTACCCTGCCACAGGGAACGGTTTCAACACATCAACATCGATATTATTGGCTCCCTTCCGCCAGGTGGACCTGACTGCTATTGTCTCACCACCATTGTTCGTTACACGCGATAGCTCAAGGTATGGTCCTTCAAAAGGATTACCACAGACGATGTCGCCCGCTTCAGATTTCCCACTTGGGATCTCCCGCTTGGGCAATCCTCGTCGCGTCGCACCTGATCGATGATGGAAATTGGAATCTCAACTATTCAGGCTGCTCGGGCTCTCCACTAGGTTTGAGCGTTTACGGACCACCAGCTAGCAACCGTCCGCCAACGAGATTATTGAGCGCTTCCACCGACAGCTCCGAGCGGCCATCGCGTGCCACCTTAGCTCTGCCTGGCTCGAGGCACTTCCGGCGGTCGCTCTTGGTCTGCGCGCCACTTTTAAACCAAACATTCAGGCCACGACCGCAGAAATCCTCTACAGGGACCCGCTTCGCTGGCCTGGGGAATTTCTGTCTAATTGAAATAATCACCAAGTCGGACCCTACAGACATTGTCGCCCGGCTCTGTGGCTCAATGTGCGCCTTGCGCCCATCACCGCGCCACGTCGCGCCAAAAGCCCACTCCGTTCGTGTTTACGGACTTGGGAACATACTCCTATGCTTCTCTCCACGATGACATTGTACGTGCGGATTTTCCACCACCTTACTGCGGACCCTACCAATTAGTTTTACGTGAGAACAAAAAATTCACCCTACAAATCCACGGGAAAAACGATCGCGTCTCCATCGACCGACTAAAAGCGTCATTCATCACCTCCGAGGAGGCTCTAAACGCCTGCGCTCCACCCGCAATCCGCCCGCAACAGCCTACGACGCCTCAGCTTGTGCCCTACACCACGCGCTCTGAACGCCGGCTGCCGTTCACCAATACTTTTCAACCCTGAGGGCTCCACTGTGCACGGAGGGCGGTGGCAAACGGCGCGGCGCCGCTTGTGCGCCTGCGCTCCGCGCCGATGCTTCGCAAGATGAGAGCCATTGATAGGAACACTCTCCAACAGAACGTAGAAAAACAACGTGTGTGCCCTGAGTTGTGTCATTTGCTGTAATGTGTTTGGACTGGAAGCCTTAAAGCCATTGTTTCCAACAATGACAACAACAACAACAACAACAACAACAATATAATAATAATAATAATAATAATAATAATAATAATAATAATAATAATAATAATTATAATAATAATAATAATAATAATAATATTATTAATAATAATAATACATTATTAATAATAGTAATCATAATAACAATAATAATATAAAACAAAATGAAGAGCTCAATGACCCAGCCACGAAATGGCAGTAAGCGCACAGCGTTTCATTATCGTGTTGACCTTCTCTACATTTCATCTGTCCAGCTAGTGAATACATTACGTCCATATGCCCGTTTATGCGAACAGACAGAAACACTGGTATTGACAATATCGACCACCTTGAAGTCTCCATAACTGAAAGGCTCAGTCGACGTAGTTTCTAAATCTTTTGGTCGTGGAATACATCAGATGGCGTCTCTCCTTATCATTTCGCTTACTTTGCCAAATGGAGCGCTAACAAAGTTCTGTTTACACGAACCACATATGAATGCAAGGCTAAGCGATCGATAAGGCGAAAGAGTTAGGGAATAACCGAATCGGACACACGAGAGTGTTGCTGCGTGTACGTGCGCGCATTGCAGGGAGGTAGGAGTCTGGCTGGTAACAGACACGGGGCCTCACCAAGCGAACAGCCCTGAACCGTGTCTTATAAAGCAGCAAAAAAAGCCACGTAGATAAGAAAAATCAATGGAGCAGACTAGTTCGTGATAGGCATAATTACTTTCCGCGGTGAAGTTACGTATGTCTCGTTAAACAACGTGTTTTACGTAAAGCTTCTTTGCGCGAAAGACCATAAACAACGTCTTTCATGGTAAATGGTCGTTTGAGGCCATAATGATGGCTCTAGATTATTGCCAACCACAGTTATCTCTGCCTCAGTATAGGCAGTTGTACACACTCACCACATTTCTTTCAGTCCGTAATCATGCCTAAGAATCAATACGAAAAGTATTTTATATGCGGGGAGAATCGATAATGGCAGACTCGTGTTACGAGACGTTAAAGAAAAACACTGGCGGCCAGACCTGAAGGCACTGTCTGATGAAATCAGCCCATTAAGCCTAGAGCGCTCCTTGCCGTTTCTGTGGAGACAAACCTCGAAGGTCCTTTGAGCCTGTGGGCATATGGGCAGCCGCACCTGCCGAATAATGTAGAAATAAGACGCGTTAGCCAATCAGAATTTCCCGTTCATGTAAGTGCGGAGCCGTTAAAATTTTATTAGTCCAAAATTTGCAATCAAGGGTAGTACGATCACAGACATTGGTGCGAATTACCCCGAAGGATAATCTACAGATACGGTAACCTTGGAAAAAGCTGCTAGCATGCGCATAAGTTGAGCTGAGTAGAGAAGATACGACGCAAGTCAACATGCCGTACGCGTGTTCCTCACAACATCGGTAGCATATGCAGAGCAGCTCTGTAAAGTGACCGTGAGAGAACAAAACGTGCGTTATGCTGGACTTGTGATCGTAGCATAAAGCGACGACTAAATTCATCATGTTGCCGAGTTACTCAGTCTGCGACTCGCTCATACGCGAAAGAATAAGCTGCATATAACAATAGCCTATAAATACAGAAGGTTTGGGAAGAATTAGGGATAATAGTTAATGGAGAGTATCTCAGTAACCTGCCATTCGCTGATGACATTGCTTTGATAAGTAACGCGGGAGACGAATTACAGCTCATGATTACTGAAATGGATACGGAAAGTAGAAAAATCGGTCTGAAAATTAATATGCATAAAACTAAAGTAATGTGGAACAATCTTGGCAGAGAACAGCGATTTGAGATAGGTGGCGAGACACTGGAAGTTGTGAAGGAGTACGTCTACTTAGGACAGGTAGTAACCGCAGAGCCGAACCATGAGAGTGAAATAACTAGAAGAATAAGGATGGGATGGGGCTCATTCGGCAAGCATTATCAAATCATGAATGGTAGTCTACCACTATCTCTCAAGAGGAAGGTATATAACAGCTGCATCTTACCGGTAGTTACCTACGGAGCAGAAACATGGAGACTTACAAAGTGGGTTCAACTTGAATTGAGGACGACGTAGCGAGCGATGGAAAGGAAAATGATAGGTGTAACTTAAAGGCCACCTCCGGCGATTTTTCGAGGTCGATGGATCTCAATGGAATTCACTGGGTACGTTCCTTTGCACGTTTCCGTCATTTATGCCAAATTACAGGCTGCGCAGATTGTTTGCAAATGAATTTTAAAGATTGTCTGCAAACGCCCTCCTGGCTTCCCACAAATAATGGCAACATTGCGTCTGTGACGTCAGTATTGGAAAGGCGGCGGAAGTGACGCAGCCCAGGGCACCGCTAACATCGGCCGCTACAGCGAGCGTCTGTTGTGCTGGCCGAGACACTGTCAGTATCAGCCGCGGCACTGGCGGTACTGTCAGTCGCAGACATTACAGCTGATGCGCGGCGTGCTAACCTCTCTACTGTGCGCCTGCTCGACCCGGCTGTCAGCTTTCATACTCCACGCCGGCGTGACCGGCATGCCTTGCACGACTTCCGGTTCGTTCGTAACAACGTCTACGTCATACGTAGACAGTACACTCGGTTGGGTTCCGTTTCGGTGTTGCGCTTTTTTTGCTTATTTAAAATTATTCTCCAATTTGCCGAGTATTTCTGCTATCGGGCCCGTAACAGGAGCGTCTCAGGAACATAAAAGCACCATTACTTTGACATGGCCAAAAAATCGCCGGAGTTGGCCTTTAAGAGACAGGAAGAGAGCAGAGTGGGTCAGGGAACAAACGGGGGTTAAGCATATTGCCGCGAGTCTTATATTTCACGAGTTGAAGCTTCACCCACAAAGACTGTGGGCAACGCGCTGCGCAGGCCTCGCCGTGATGTGTAGGAAGCTTCGCGATTGTTTTGGAACAATCTGTTAAGATTGCGCGCCGCACGAGAATGTTATAGCTTTGTCGAGAGATAACGCCGCCAACAGCGACATCGCTGGAAAGTTCGATAGCGCCTGTATAAAAGCCGACGCGCTGACTGCTTGTCAGTTGATCGACGGTCGACGCTCTGTTCGCCGCTATCAGTTTATTGCTGTAGCTGGAGTTTCATTTTCCCGGCCACAAGTTCGGCCTATAAAGAGTTTCATCTCGGACGTGCTGACTGTTGCCTTCGTCGACGTCACGACCACGTGACAATATCATAGTTGAAATCAGGAAGAAGAAATAGATATAGGCCTATGGGGAAATGAAGAATTTAAAGAAAAGGCTAAAAAGTGCTATTACGGCAGTTTTAAGCAAAAAGGATGTATTTCCATTGCAAAAGTAAGAACAAAGCAATGGAACTGTGTAAGAAGATGAATCTAGAAGCTGTCCTTAGGTGTATGATAAAAAGTAAGAATGATAGTCTAGATGCATTTTTAGCGCTAAAACGCATAAGGAAGGTGTACCATAGAGAGTGATAGTATCTGAGAAAGACACGTGGCAAAAAGCTGTTGCTGTGTACCTGCAAAGGATATTAAATTTGCTAGACATAAATGAACCCTTCATGACGAAAAGTTCGGAACAAGTGTTAAGTTTTGTAAGGGAGCGGAGAGACCTAGGGTAAAAGCGTTTTCTGCTGATATAAAATATCTCTATTATTCTCTGCCGCCATCAGCAGTATTGAAATGTATAGGTAAATGTATCGATGAGTACAGTGCCGTTAGATTCAGCACACAGGCAGGTACATCTTTGCATAATTTTTTAGAATTACTTAGATTTTACTTGTCGTCAACGTTTATAATGTACGATGGTGCCCTGTACCTGCAACAACAAGGAGTATGCATTGGCTGTTGCTTAGCTCCAGTTTTAAGTAATCTGTTTCTAGCGGAATTAGACAGGAACCTAAAAGAGCGCCTGCAAGAATATAATGTTGTGAGTGTACTTAGGTACGTCGGCGATTTCTTAGTTTGTATCGATGACACATGTGCAGAGTTTGCCAATCAGTGTAATAACGTGTGTAGCGTTTTTCGTGACTCTTTTAACCCACTTGAAGTGACTTATGAAATGCCATGCGACGGAAGAATTAGATTTCTTGACATTAACTTTGTGTTCTCTGATGAAAATGCGTGCTGGAGTTATGGGCCCAGAGCAAATAAGCCACTGTTACAGTTTCATTCCGCGCTCACAAAACTTGTCAAGCGGGGAATCGCGAAGATGTGCTTGAGTGAGGCACTCAAGAAGTCATGCCAGTGCCTAATGCATGATAGCTTCAGACAGCAGGTATCGAGGTTAAGCGATGCCGGGATCCTAAGAACCTCGTCGTGTCGGTTGAAGAAGGCTTACATAGAGAAGCGCTAAAGAAAGGTTCCGAGCAGGAGGATAGGGCGAGGCCAAGCATGAGGAACTTTGCTGTCATTCCGTACGTACATAAGTCCTCTCACAGAGTAAAGGAGATTGCGGAAAAATGTGACACAAAGGTAGTTTTTTCAGCCCGTAATAAATTGGTGAGCCTATGCAGAAACACGAGACCAGACAAGATAATAGATACGGTATACGAAAAGAAGCACCGAAAGAAATTTGTCGAATGCAGCACGTGTGTTGTCTACCGGATTCCACTTACTTGTGGAAAGTCCTACATCGGACAGACCGGCAGATGCATAAATGATAGATTGCGCGAACATTGGAAACCATGAAAAACATTGGAACATTGGAAAGGAAACCGTCAGGAGCGTTGCTCCTGACGGTTTCCTGTCCCTGCATTGTCACACATGTAAGTGCAGACCTAGGTTTAAAGAAACGGCCATCATGAGTAGGAGTAGGTGCGAGATGACGCGATTGATAATGGAGGCCAGCAGGATTTCAGCGTTTGCTGACGCTTGTGTGAGCAGTCCTGTCTGTGGTGTTGTCAAATAAGGAACTGGATTACATGTATTCGCGATAAACTATTTAGTGGATAAGCACTATAAGAAAAATGCGTTTGATACAGTGTTGTCATGTTTGTGATGTATGCGTGTGGGCTACAATTTTATGGGTGTCCGAGCTATGCACACATGACGTATGACCGTGAGAGTACATATACTGGCGGGATCAGCTGGTAATAAAATAGGTATTGAAAGTTAGCGCTGTGGTGTCTCATGTGCCTTCTTTTGTCCGTGTCTTTGGCCTGCGCTCCCATCAATTATCATGATGTTCTGGAGCCGCGACTCGGCTTCCCACTTAATGTGTGCGCATATATTGTGGGTGCTTTCTTTCTAGCTTAAGGACCGTGTTGGTTTGTACTCGACGGCAATCTCACGCCTGCTCTCCGGTAAAATTCAAATGTGAATGGCTGCTGGGGCCTCCTTGAGTGAATGTGAACTGCTGGGGCATCCTAGAGTGTTGCGACCGGTGCCCGAGTGATTATTTCGCGAGCAAGGCTCCTCTCAACAGGTTTCTGGCGTGAGTAATGGATTGTGCAGAAGGCACAGCCTAAAGGGCCCTTCACTTGTACCACTAACATCGCTCTGGATCTCTGTCTCCCCTACTTATTTGTAATGTGTGAACTTTATTCAGTTTTGCTTGCTAAAATACAAAACCAAATGCATGCCTGGTTGACTTACCTGCCTTTCCTTTCTATCCTTCCCCTCCCCCTCCTCCTTTGTGTTCTGCGATATAAAGTGTTGATCGCATCACGAGACACTTTTACGCAAAGAAAAATTTCCACGAGAGTCTGTGATATGTATCATGACCATGCCCGCCTCTCCCATGCTTTTCATGGTTGCACAGGTGCTCTTGAGCTATCATGGGTGACACGGCTAGAGTATGTAAACAGCGGATCCTGGAGTGTGATGTGTCCACATTCAGTCTTTATGTTTTCTTTTATTTTAATTTATTCCTTCTAGTATTATTTTAAATGGTAAATCACACTGATAGTGTGCCGGTTATTTGCATCAATAGGGACATATATATGCCCTAAACATAATTAAACATAAGCAATTCTATACTATTGTCGCAAGACGCTCCTTTGAGTATGGCATGACATAAAAGAAGGAAATGCTTTCAAATGAGGACACATTCGATGTGAACTTGACAACTGAAAAACCGGCAGATCCAACGCGTTGTGGGAATTATTGTCATGCGAAGCAACCAGCGGCAAGCAGCATGTACCGAATTTTTGCATTGAATCAACCGTTACAAGGTGTATTGACGTATTTAGGCGAATCGAGTAGTTGTGCTCATACCATTACTTCACCACCCACGCCCAGCACACTCACATGTAAAGGGCAGCCCGCGGTTTGACGTAACGTCGGCATTCACGTTACAGCAGCGACGTTGTCTTTACCTCGCGGTAGCGCACGCTACGCGGTGATGATGTGCATATCGGAAGTAGCTGTCGTAGGTGTATTTGTGGAAAGCTTGAAAATAGCTTGGTTATTATAGGTGTACGTATGTAATGTTATTGCATTGATATAAAAGCGGATAACAAATTATTTAACCACAGTTGGCACTGTCCTGTGGCGACTCTTGTTTAGGGTTTTGCAGGTCTTTTAAGTGAGTTCTTTAGGAGGCTGGCTTGTAGTCCATCCATGGATTTCATGTGGCGTGGTCACGTCCGCACTAAAGCGCTCAATACAGGCTTCAACAAGGCCTGTTAAAACCAGGTAACAAAGGTCGTAAAACCAAGCTCAAGTCTAGGTTAAAATGAGCGACCATGGTCTAAAATAATAAAATGAACAGATGTAACCAGGAGTTCATCCCAATAATGAACCTAAGTACGCTAAAACGTTTCGTAAACAAGCGACAACTCTTGCGCCGCGCAAGGGAGGGCGCAACGGACTCGCAGAGCGCACGATGTTTCCTCTCACGGTGCTACCATCTCAAGGTGCAAACAACCTGACAGAACTCGCTGCAGAGGACACGTATCTCAGCTGCCGTCACAAGTAGCAAGTCGATAAAGTGCAGCAAAAAATCACAGCATATCCACGGAGTGAATGATGATGAGTGGGCGAAGCTGCGGAGGTTCATCGGTAAACCGTGAATCTTCCGTGAATTCTGCCCAGTACATCATCACCGACGTGAGATCGGGCGCGTTTATACTAAAGGTTCGATGAATTATGACGACTTGAAGCTCACTTTAATTTTACATGTACGCTGTGAATTTTCATTGTTTAGAAAACCATTGCTTTGGAAAACATCTGGCGTCTTTCGTTAAGCAGCTGGCGTCTTTTCGTTTTGCTTTAGAAACATCTGGCATTCTTTCGTTTTGCTTTTACAAAACCTGGCGTCTTTCGTTGGTCTATTTCATCAATCAACGGCGTTTTGAACAATATTTTTATTGCTTAATCACGCCAGGAGAAATCTCACCAGGCACTACCTTGGAGGTAAACAATGGCTGCTAATGGTGAGAGACAGAAGAAGTCGGCTTTTAGCTAACACTTACACTTCTACTTCTACTACGTTTCCTACTGGAACATGCCAATGGCTGCTAATGGGGAATGAGAGACAGAAGAATTCGGCTTTTAGTTAACGCGCACGCTGCGAATTTTTATTGTTCAACAACGCACAGGAAAAACTCCCACCGGCACCACCTTGGAGGGCAAAGCGTAAGACGGTTACGCACTACGACTACTACGACTACGACTACGAGGGACGAACGGGTGCCGCCTTAAAAATAGCGCACTTGTCGCAAAACATGTTTGCGTATCTCCCTAGCAAGATTCTTCTCGTGCCGGTGAAACGCTACATACTTACCTCAAACATTGGCGACATCGACGGTTTGGCAAGCGGAGCAGTGGTAACACTACGAACGGGAATCGCTGGGTGCCCGTGCTACTTCCTCAGGTTTCACAGTAGTGGAGCGGCATTGTTTTTTGAGAAGCAGTTTAAGGCACTGGCAGTGTTCGGTAGAAGCCATGGGTTCGATTCCGGCTGGAGCAGTGATTTTAAATGTGAAGCATGTCTTTGTGGACCAAACAGAGTTGCTATCTATCTATCTATCTATCTATCTATCTATCTATCTATCTATCTATCTATCTATCTATCTATCTATCTATCTATCTATCTATCTATCTATCTATCTATCTATCTATCTATCTATCTATCTATCTATCTATCTATCTATCAGCCTTAGTCTAGACGCTTCCGTTGTCGTTTCCCTAGCATGAGACATACCAAAATTGGCGTAGGAGGACAATAATGTATGATGAACACGATCAACAGGAGATGGCATGAATAACATGACATGGCTATCGCGTACGTCATGAAACCATTTCTCTCAGTGACGTGTGGCCCATATCCGCTTACCATGATCTTTCGAATAAGGGTACGTGATGCGCGTAATTTAGTGGCAATGTCTACAGAAGGACATCATGAGAATACTTTAGAAATCTTGCCGTAATCTTGCCGTAAATCTTGACTAAGGAGCCCATCGGGAACGTTGTTGTTGAACGAAAATTCAGGTGGATGCAAAGAATGAATACCACAGTTCAAACTGGAATCGAACCGGGGTGTTCTGCGCAGCAGTCTAGTGTTCTACCTCATAGCCATCACAGTGCTTCCAACTGCGCAGAGAAAAAACCCTCTACACGGGTCACGTAGGGGAAACGTCAATCATTGTAGCAGTGTGTACAACTGCTTTCGCAACAATGTACTAAACTTTATGTACGTACTCCTATGACTCTACTGGCTGTAATCAACCGTTGCTGGACCCGGAAGGAATGCGCCTGCAACCACTACTAATGATATGCCCATCATCGCACCGTAGCGTGCAGAAAGGTTCAATAAAGTTGACGCATACGCCCTAACGAGAGCGCAGATGTAACGTCTTACTATAAGCTACCTCTAGGCATCAGGACAGTCGATGTGTTAGCTAAGCCCACGATGTGCGCACAACTAATCAAACTGCAGAGAAACGTCGGTGTACCTCGCAACGCTTGGCACAAAAAAGAAGTGTGGTATAGGCTGCTACTCGCTTTCTTCTCCGCATGAGATCAAATAACAGAATGCGTATGATTTACTGGAATCCTTTCATTGGAATATTTCCCGTTCGACAATGCCACCGACGCGGGCACCGCATTTTCTTCTACACGGGCTCATTCACGCTGTTGCATTAGGAATTCTAGAGTCAGTGTTCTTATAGACTGTTAATGATGGGCATATTCACGGATTCACGCGAATACACGGAGACAAGGAAGATATACACAAAGACGAGGGCAATCTAACAACTGGTTAATTTTTTCGAAAACCTTCACTTAACAACCCTCTGATCGGCGTGAACATGTAACAAAAAAGAAAAAGAAAAACCTCGTCAAAAGCGCACATGGCACAGCTCGTCATCACTCGCCTTAAGGTACAGATGACAACAGCAAAATTTCTTTCTCAAGCAGGCAACAGGCGGGTGGCTAACACAGTTTTTTTTTGCTTGTCAATGTAAAACGCGTCCACCATCTAACTCCAAGTTTGATTGATATGCCTGTATTCAATAGTGGTGCTACTAAAACTACTACTACTCGACATATGTAGTCTGAAAGGCCGCCCTAACAAAAAAAGAAAGGTTTCATTGTTTACCTGTTCGCGCAGATCGGAGGATACCTTAGTGAAGGTTTTCGGAAAAATAAACCAGTTGTTAGATGGCGCTCATTTTTCTGTATCTCTTCTTTGTCTCCGTGTGCTAGCGCAAATCTACCAGTTAACTAGATCAACCTTCTGTCGTTCGCAGTTTCATCAGAGCAACAGTTCAAGGAACCGAAAAAAGCTGGTTACCGTCACGAAGACGAAACCAATCGTAATTTTAGAGGAAAGAACGTTGATTAGACTCCTATGCATAATGAAACAGCAAACGTATCGAAACATATTGAAGATCACGTAGGCGTTGTGTCACAATTAAATATCAGCTATGGGAAGTTGGACTAGAAAAACAAATATCCACTGCCACTTACTCATGTGTCAAGATGTCTTTTATGTCGCATAACACAGCATCAAGTGCACGTTTCTCTTTTGATGAGGCATGTAAGGCTTTCTCTTTGAAAACAAGAAAGACCGCTTGAAAATTGCGCTATAATGATCTATTGCAATCATTGCGAAGCATGCATTACAGCATAAATTTTAAAGAAAATTTTATAATCGCAAGCAGGCTCACGTGCTTCATATTGTGAGGTACCACAAGCGTTCAAAAATAGCGCAACGAACAAGACGAAAATAAACTTCTGGAAGAGGCGATCGTCGGGCAAAAGAAAACCATCCCTCCTCGAATGGGGAGTTCGCGCTATGGCCAGCCGGGTAAATCACGTTCGGACACTCCAGCCCACTGCCCAATCGCGTCGCTGGCGTCGCCTGCGGGTGACATATGGACCCATTTTCTTCCAGACTTGTGGGCCCATTAGCCGTGGTCACGTTTTATTGATTGCGGCCACCCGATGGGAGTTAGGCATTTATTCTGGCCGTTATGGGGGAGGGGCCTGCACACTTCCACGTGTCTTCCTTGGAACTGCAAGAGACTGCGGGGAGTACCATTCGCACTGATTGCTTTTGTTAGCAAAAATTCGATTGCATCGCCTCCGTTAGTTGGTACGAATTGTGCAAGCCAGCTTTTAATGGCCGTGGAAGCGCATGTTTTTCAGTTCTTAGAACAACCGCTGACAATGCGACAGGTACTGTAGTAATAAGTCGCAATAACCCAGTTTACCTACAGCCTCATTAGTAATATTCAGCTCTAAAAATCCTTCGCAAAGACGCTATCGCGACTTAAGGATTCTCGTGGCTGAAACTCCAAAGGAATCGTGAGCGCTGCATGTAAATGCTGCGCTTGAACAATGAAACATATTTATGTGACTGTCCCTGTAGGAGAGACTACATCAGATCACAGCTATTTAGCTAGATCCATAAATGCTATATCGGACATCAATGCGCAGTGATGACGGATGCCGGTTTGATTTTGACAACCTGGATTTCAACGTGCATTTCATAATGTGAATTAGCGAGAGTGGCCGACACGGCCACCCTCAAGGCAGCGACCTCTGCATCAAGTGTGAGATGTCACAGCCACTGCGTTGTCACGCTGCGTGTCAATGAATGAGTAGAATAAAACAACGATGGTGGAACCAGGATACAAAAAGTAGACACACGACACAGGCGCTAGTGTAGTGTATGCGCGACACTGTTTGTGTCGTTTCTTTCCGTGTCATTGTACAGACAGCGCTATTCGACAATAATGTACTAAAAAGCCGAAATTTCCACTGCAACACCGAATCAGTACAACCCACAAAAGAAAACAGAGCGTTAAGACACTCTCTTTGTTACTGCAAGTATATTCTAGAAAACTCGTACACGTCATCATTACATATTAAAAGACCTAAAAGTGTGCAATTGTTTGCAACAATTTGGCTATTCATTAACTACGGCGAGATCAAATTCAAACCTTTGAGTCCACAATCGACAAGAACAGACTCAGGAAGCGAAGCAGAGGAGTAGGGAACTATTTTTAGGGGCGAAGCTCCTTAAAGCGGCGCCCGTTCGTCCCCGTCGTAGTGCGTAACCAGTCTTAACGCTAGTACTAGATCTTGACATCCAAGGTGGTACCGGTGGGACATTTCTCCTGTGCGTTGTTGAACAATAAAAAATTCGCAGCATGCGCGTTAACTAAAAGCCGAATTCTTCTGTCTCTCATTCCCCATTAGCAGCCATTGGCATGTTCCAGTACGAAACGTTAGTAGAAGTAGAAGTGTAAGTGTTAGCTAAAAGCCGACTTCTTCTGTCTCTCATTCCCATTAGCAGCCATTGTTTACCACCAAGGTAGTGCCTGGTGAGATTTCTCCTGTACGTGATTAAACAATAAATATTTTGTTCAAAACGCCGTTGATTGATGAAATAAACCAACGAAAGACGCCAGATGTTTTCTAAAAGCAAAACGAAAAGACGCCAGATGTTTCTAAAGCAAAACGAAAAGACGCCAGCTGCTTAACGAAAGACGCCAGATGTTTTCTAAAGCAATGGTTTTCTAAACAATGAAAATTCACAGCGTACATGTAAAATTAAAGTGAGCTGCAAGTCGTCATAACTTCCATCGAACCTTTAGTATAAACGCGCCCAATCTCACGTCGGCGATGATGTACTGGGCAGAATTCACGGAAGATTCACGGTTTACCGATGAACCTCCGCAGCTTCGCCCACTGATCATCATTCACTCCGTGGATATGCTGTGATTTTTTTTCGCTAGCTCTCTCATGTTGAGCGTGTAACGCAGGTAGCAATAGGGGCTTGTTGGCTATGTATCAGGAAAGCCTTAGTTGAAGCGCGACACTCGGGGAAAGGAGGCATACAAGCGTGTGTGTGTGCGCGCGCGCGCGCGCGCGCGCGCGTGTGTGTGTGTGTGTGTGTGTGTGTGTGTGTGTGTGTGCGCGCGCGTTTGTGCCTTCTTTCGTCTGCGTGCCGTGGCTGCGCACCATCTCTGTTCGCTAAGCATGCAACAATGTAATTGCTTTATTAAATATTGCTTTTCGCCCCATACTTTCGGTATCACGCTTGTCAGACGCTTCATGCGCCCCACAGCTAGCAGCCGGTGGGTCACCTATACTTTCCACTCGAGCTTTTTCCCTTAGGTTTACTTTTAGGTGCGGATCACTTTAGGGGCCCGAGCTGTCGTACCCTGTCACACGCTTGGCGTCACGCAGCAAAGGCTGTGTTTGGCATAGCCATGTATAGCGCAGTCACGCATAGCGAGAAGGCGGGATAGTGAAATGACGGTGAGGAGGATGAATAAAAAGGAGGAAAGGAGGGGTAGGAGGAAGGAAGCATACTGTCATCGTATGCTGTCGTCTGTTGTCGTCGCTTGGATTCACGAAAGCAAAACCATGCATAGCCATGTAGAGCCCCTTCAGTCATTGTGTACACAATTGTGTACGCGAACTTCGAAGGCATGTCACACGCCCCGTGTTTCTTCAAATAGCCTGAACTTCAGTATGCACATTCGTGCAGCCTTCCCGAGTGGACAACTAGCGGTCATTTATCTTCATTGTGCTGCGTATTGCTGCAGATGATCGCTTTGCTGGAGACACTACCATGTTAGACGATCGTTCCACGTGCCGCGTTTCAGGATCAATGTCAAGGGTATTTTTTTCCTCCGCTGGAAATGAATACAACCAAAAAACACACTGCGCATGCATTTCGGGCCTACTAGTTGATTCTTATTATGGAAGTACTGAAGCTCACTGATGGCAGAATAATTAGATAAATAGTAACACGCTAATTAACATCAATTACTGAAACTCACACAAAACAACACATTCCTTCATTTTCTTTCTTGGAATGTAATACTGAGTGCCTTTGAATTATGCCATGTGAATTTGACGCATTTGAAGACAGTGCATCATAATTCGTAACTGAAGGGGTTAATTAATAATAAGCGGGCGGGAACGCTTAGTGAGGGTAAGGGGGGAGTGATGTGAGCGTCAAGTGGAAGGAAAGGAGGAGGAGAGAGAGTAAACTATAGCATAGCCATGTATGGCGTCACGCAGGCAATAGCATGTATTGGCCTCGAGGAGTTACGGAGTCGCCCTCTATCGGACGCGCCTCGATTGCGTGCTAGGCAGGATACCGCGGCGCGCTTCCCATAGGTTTTGCTGTCGGCGCTGCACTAAAACACATCGCGGAAGCCCTCCAGGACATTTCTGTAAGTACTTTCGAAACTAAATATGTTCTTTGGTATGAAAATAACAATTTTCGATGAACAGAAAGCACAAGATAGCTTACAGTCGCTGTGTTTTTGCAGAAAATGGAGCGCCCGCTTCAAGCGGTCACCGCCATGGAGACGCCTGAGCTGGCTACTTGCGTGAAAGGTAGGTAGTCGCTGAGTGCAAACTATGTGAAATATCTGTTAGAGTTGACTGTCTGTATAACCAAACGGAGCATAACAGTCTCACGGGTTCGCGGCGACCGACGGTGCGTCTGCATGTATGAGCGTCTGACTGTATGTCCGTACTCGTGGTTTTCGCTTTCGCTGCGATCGTGTTTCGGCACCGTGCTGTGTACTTTAGGCCGCATAATATAAGAATTTGTGAGTACAAAAATAGGTATTGTTGTGCGGGCGCTATCAGAGCAGTTCACAAACACTTTCGTTACAACTACGACTTGTGCGTCTATGGCAACTTGTGATATGTGCCGTCCCGACGATTCAGTTTTTTTTTTTTTCGGTCTAAATTCGTGTACATTTCAATGTCATTTGGCAAGTTGCCTCGCACTGCATATTGATCGGCCTTCTATACGAGCAATGCTGCTGCTTCTATTTCTAATTCAGTGCATTCGTTTCATTCGGTGCTCACAGAGAGCGTGAGAAAATGCGCTGCCTTTTTTAATGTGTTCCTTAATTATCGTTCCCTTTGTATCGCAGTGAACTTGCCGCTCTCTGCAATCAACAGATTCATTGAGCAAAGCTTCACCACATCGAGATTGTTGGTTGAAGGAGAGGCAGTGTACGAGGCCAAGCATGTCGTTGCATGCAACGTGAAGGATAAGAAAGAATGTACAGTAACTTTCGCCGGACTTGTACTACAACGCGGCGGTAAACAAGGACCCGCACGAAATTGAAGTGACGGTGAAAGAGAGAGATGTGACTGGAGCAACCCTGCAGCTGCAAAGCAGGGTAACAACAACGCGTAAAGAGTAAAATGCAAAATTTTAATGCGCAGCACTGTTTAAACGAGTACCGCAGCGATTTCGGCAGCAGTGCCGTTTCTAACGGAAAAATCGTGGCATCTTTTCCCACATAAATAAATATGGCTTCAAGAATTAAAGACAAGGGGTTAGAGGAGTAACACAAATAAATTTGGGGTTATACGGGGTTGGGAAACTCGGAAGTTTTGGCAGAACCAGCATTAGAAAAAGAAAAGAAGAAAAAGTACTAAACATAGGAAGAGAACGGTACGAGCCAAAGAATAGTACCTATTAGGAGACCAATTCACTGAATTCTGTAGCTGTTTCAAGCATGTATTACATTTTTAAACGTGCAATTTTTAGTAAATGCTATGCTTTATTACTTTGAGCTCATATTTAAACCACCTTAAATTATTGAACAATTTGACCACTTTTTGTGATGTTCACTAGGACAACCACAAAAAACTTCCCCTGCTTTCCTTGACTTCAGTATCTGCTGGCTTCATACGGTCGTGATTAACGAAAATTGGACCCGTGGGTTACCCTTCTCAATTAGAATTTAAGTATTCTGCAAACACGAGTAAAACGATCAGGAACCTAGTGCATGTCTGTGAGTTGAAAAAAGCCCCCGACTAAATATGATTGCAATATCCTATTGTGCTTGTCTATGTCGAAAACCAAATGTCATTTCAGTGGATGCATATGGCTGTTAGTACGGTATATTGCTTCATTCAGATATATATAATCTAACAGTTGGTTTTACATGTCTTCATTCAGGCTGCACAAATGCAAGCACATGGTTGCACTACTACTACACATTAATGCAAGAGAGACCTTTGACATCCTGTCATCTACTGATCTTCCTCAGCTGTGGGGAAAAGAGCTGAAGACAAGCATCAAAGAGAATATGCACCAAGGAAGGTTGTGGACCTTTCCTGTTCAAAGAAGGTAAACAGTAATTCCTTTCAACTTTACTAATTTCAAAATTGAAAGTCATAGCAGCCAAAAATAAGGCAACGAAGTCAAAGTGAGATATGTTTATTCCTGAAATGTTTAGGTGAACAACATCCACGTAGAGCTGCCTTCTGAGGACATCTTGAAGAGGCTGCTGCACGGTTTACCATACAGTTCTACAGCATTCCGTCACAGTGAAAGCAGTAAGCATACGTGTACTACTATTAGATATGACTGGCTACCATTATTTGTGTAAAGATAATGCCCCATAAGAAACCTACAACCCATTGCGGCAGAGAACATATTTGGTCGGCTTGCACATTATAAAACCGCTTGAGCTATTTGCACTAGCCGATGCTGTTAACACTCTGTGCAAGCCACACAGAGAGAAATTATTGCAACTACACAAGGTCGTAGCCAGGACTTTGTTTCAGGGGCTTCGATACCTCTATATGTACGTATGTGTATGTTATTACCTGTATGTGGATACGTACACATAGAAAATTACAGAAGGGGTTCGGACCCCCCAACTTACCTTTGGATGCACCAATGCTGCTGCATCTTGCTTACTGCAAACAACAGACCGAGATGCTTTGATACTTGCAGTGTCATGCCATTCAGTAGCACCGCTAAAATTACTGTTTCCAAATACCAGTGGACTCAACACACTTCACTGAAGTGGCAAGCCTGACTACAGGCACTTCCATATACATTACGTAATGTTATCTTCACATTTTGGTGCTGGTTGCCACAAGCACGTTTATAGATAAACGTTGGGTTGCCACAAGCATACCTTCCATAGGTACGAGTTAGAATTTTCTATGTATGCACCACACACTGATGCTGCAGGAAGATATTAAAGCAACATTGTTTAACTATGTCTATCTCTGCTATCATGGCTTGTAAACTTTTTGCCAGCTGCGCATTGAAGCAGATGCTTACAAGAAAACACAGACAAATGAAGTTCTGGTAATTAGACAACTGTATTTATTACCAACGCAGTGCATGTCATGAATAAAATCATAATACAGAAACCACTTATAAAAACTGTAAGCATAATGTGCAGTCACAGTCATAGTGTATGACATGTACATTATTGTACAAGCTTATTATGTGCAATGAACAAAACTATTCTGCATAAGTTGTGTCAGCGGTGTCTCGACTGGGGCTAGTTGGTATGGCGTGACTGTAGGTGTATTGCGGCACTGCACACACAAAGTGGCAAATACATTAACATGGTGTCTACTTGTTTCTTGTTTTTCATCGTAAGTTTCATTTGTGAACCACCTTTGCAGCGCAATTGACCATACAATCATATGTTGCCACGTTTCTCACGTTACAGCCATGATTTTTGGCACTTACGCAATGTATTTTCATTCCAGGAAACCACAAGCATACAGCAGATGCAGCCAGCAGCCCCTCTACAAGTGGTAAAGAAGCCTGCCAGTGCTGCAGATGCAGCAAATACAAGCACAGTGTCAAATGAACACTGTTCAGATGTAGAAATATCAGAGCAACATAAGGAAGTACCCAGTGAAGCAAGGCCACCAGCACTGACAGAAGCTGTCATCAAAGCAGTAGAAGCAGGGGCACTCTCAACAGAAGACATTTATTACAATTGCAGCAGACGTATACACAATCAAACATTCAAACAATTACGCACCTGACAAGAGAACAGGCGGACTCCACAATATTGGATGCTCTACAGAAAAGGACTCATAACGGCATCTATTGCTTATTCTGTGTACACGCGTGTGCATACACTAAAAACAAAAATGGGCCCCCATGACGTGCGCTCACTGCTTAAGTCAGTGTTGAGGAACAAACAGTGCAAACTCCAGCTATGTCAAGAGGAATCGTGCTTGAAAGAACAGCAAAGGACTTCTACTTAGCCACAACACCACACCAAATGTAAAACTAGAAAGCATGGGCCTTGTAATTTTCAAAGAACACCCTTGTATTGGAGCAAGTCCAGATGGACTTGTAACCTGCAACTGCTGTGTTGCCAGAGTGCTAGAAGTGAAATGCCCAGTTAATTTGGAAAGGTTTCGGACAAAGGAGCTCACAAAACTAAGCAATGGCAATTTCACCCTTAAAAAAACAAGTAGATACTTCTGCCAAATACAAGTTCAAATGGGAGTTTTGGGAGTAGAGAAAGCTGATTTTTTTTGTTTTCCAGGACAGCGAAAATGCCTTGCTGCTAACTTTTGATTTTGATGAAGGCTTTTTTAGCACGTTGTCGAGCGAGCTCTATATTTTTTTTTAAGTATTATGTCGTCCCGTACATAACTCATTATAGGGCATAAGATGTAACAGTTACTTTTAACCTTGAACAGAAAATTGATCACAAAGGTGGAGACTGTAAGGATGACATTACATTCATTGTGATGGCACTATTGAGCTCCATCATGAGTAATCTGCAACAAAATGGTTGGATAGGTAGCATTTTTACATTGAAAAAGTGTTTTCATGCATGTTTGTGTTTACATTTAAACCACTGTTTGCAAATGTAAGAACATGGGCATCTACAGATTCTCTGTACAGTGCGAATAATGACCAAAAATAAATGACAGCTTGTTTATGTGGCTTCTCTGTTGTGCATTCTGCTATCTTAAAAAATAATTTCCTAATTTAAAAACTTGTCATCATTGAAGATTGGCCTAGAAAGGTTAACAATTCCAGCTATGATCTGCACAATGTCATCAATAAAAGGAAAAAGCTCTATTCCTATGTTTCCATCCAAAATCTTGAATAATTTCATTCGTTGGATTGCCCTTTCCACGTGAACTCGTGCTGCAGCAATGTTTTGATTCCTTTCGGCATCACCTTTTGAAAGCTGCTTTTTGTTCCTTAAGAAAGGTGGACGTACCATTGTAACGTGATGTTCAAGGCATAATTTGTCAATCAGAAAACCCTTATCTACCATAACACTGTCTATGGAAGGTAGGAACTTCTCCAGCACTTTAGATTCTTTAGTTATGAAGGAATCGGATGCCCTTCCTCCGTAGGCTTGGCTGACATAGCTGATGAGTCCTCCTGGAGTCTCACAGACAAGAATTTTAGCTGTATATGTGCCCTTATACCAACTATATGTCAGCAACTGAGATTCCATGTCCTTGGGCCTTTGTAGTGGAATCTCAGTACAGTCAAGTACTGCCCGAACAGTGGTGTAATCTTTAAAGTATACAGTCAAATTGTCAATGACAGCTTCTTTTGTAGGCCAATATACTGCCTTGCGCAGTATTGCTGCAAGGACAGTCACGCTTACTTTAAAGATGTCGGCTGCAGTGGTGCGGTGAACACCAAAGAGCACACCTAAAACTGAAAATGTGAGGTTGTGCTGCAACTTCATAAATGTGAGCAGCACAGCATCTTCATTTGAAATGCAAAACCCCTTAGCATGTGCAAGTAGTCTACAATCTGTGTACAGGTCGCACAAGTTGTAGAATAGCTGGAAACAGGGTAACCAGAAAGCACATTGAGGGCTTTTTCATCCTGTATAGTTGAAATGCTTAGTGGCTGGTTTCGCACTGCATCAAGGGTGCCGACTTGGATGCCAATGTCGTGAGTAATTGTGAGGACCTCGGCAGGTATGGCTGAAGTAAAAAATGATTATTATTCCGGCTGTTCCCATCAATGAAAAATACAGATTAACCGTGTTCTTAACAAACCTTGGCTACAGCTCTCACTTGGATCTTCTCCATCCTCAATATGGACAGCGAGGGAAGTGGTGCTGGCCTGAGGCTCATCAACAGCCAGTGTTGTGGGATCACCTTTCTGGAAAGCCTCAGCCAGAGGTCTGTCCTCTGTAAATGAGAAGCACTGATTAAAATTTGCCTGTGCTTACCTAAAGCACATAGCACATTACCTACAACAAATATTAAACATAGCAACTTGATCCATCAGTGTTCTAGACATACGGGGATGAACATATAACTACAGTGCAGCACACATTTCAAGCCAAAGGCAGAGATGTTTGCGTTCTTTTGCTTCCAACTAGAATTCCATTAATAGTGGTTAGTTTGTGTGCCTCCTGTTTTATGATACATGCTTCATGACTGCCTACAAAGAAAGGTGGCATTTACTTTTGTGATCTTACTATTTATGGCCTGTAGAAAAATTCTCACAAGTACTGATGCGGTATCTATAGCCACTTACAAGTCGACATATGCTCGTCTAGTCATGTTATACAATCGTTTGAAAAGTTGAAGCGTATTTTTATACAGGTGCACGAGCTGTTCCTCCAGGGTATTAGCTGACAGCCACATTTATTACAGTACAGACAACTACATATTGCATCACAACACAAACGCTTGGTGAAGACTTCAGGATCTTGGCACATTTATCACAACATTGTGAGTCATCTATGCATCACAACCAAGACATGGCAGCATAACTTCCCTTACATGCTTGCACTTATTTCAATGTGCAGGTGCGACTCGTTTTTCTTGACATGATGACATCATAAGAAATGGTTGGGCATTGCACAACTGGTTTTGCATATTGGGAAAAATATTTATTCTGTGTACATGCTTAACCATAATTCCTTGCATTTACTGTGTTTGAATACTACATGTATGGAGTTCTTGCCAACACCCTAAAACTCAACAACCATTCTGCTCTGGACTCCAAGAAAAGGTAAATGAAGTACCCATGCGCATTCGGCACATTGCATGTATCATGAAGTACGACATAAATATGCTTGTTTGGCACTGGCATACCCATGAATTGCGAAAACCAGGAAAGGCCAGACGAACAGCAAACATGCCTTACAGGCTTGTTTGCTGTATTGGTACACATTCCAATTGAAAATTCAGCCTATGTATCAATAAAACCCACAATTCATTTACGCAGAAGTAAATTGCCATTGCACGCAGGGAGCATCACTAGGAAAACGAATATGCCTTGCAGTTAATCATTTGCGAAAACCTCAGCTCACATGGAAATTCGCCGCTTTTAAGCATGCAGTGTTTAGTGCAGGAGAACGCAAGCTTGGCTGAAAGAATGTTATTGCCAACATCAGCCAAACACGTCAGCCGCAGTGTTTGACTCGCCATGTGAGCTGAGTACATCCACCAGCAAACGTCGTATGGCTTATTAAGGAAAGCCTTAATAAGCCATACGACGGGCAGGGGATGATGAATACATCGACTGACGAGAAAAAGAAGGTGGCTTTCGCCTTCTCCTCGTCTTAGGCGATTGCATAAGGGGCCCTGTGAGTTTTTAATCCAATGTATCTAAACAATGACTTACGTATCTGCAGCCGATTTCGTGGACGTGGAGCCCGGGGCTGACGATCGAGAGGTCGCACGGGAAGGTTCTGCGATGGTATCGCACCTGGTAATAGGTAGCGCCTTTTCCATCCTGCGGATATGAGCACTATTAGTCGGCGGGAAGCGCGCGCGAGCGATCGTCTCACTGCGCGCTGTCTGCTACTCACCGAACAGCGCAGCACCGACGCAGTAGCGAAAGTCTTCGTCGCGGAAGTGCTTGTTGCACACACGACTCGTAGCCGATGGCTGCTTGCCGGTTCTAAGCTTCACAATCCACGCTTCGCGCAATTTCTTGTCCCGCGGGTACCGGTGCAGGCTGACACCGATCTCTGTTGCGTAGGTCCGGCACTGCGGCACCGAGCAGTAGAGCACCATGTTCGTAGCCTTCGGGGGCACCCACTCCTATTACAATGGCTTCGACTGTGCTCGATATGCGAAAAAACATCCGCAGCTGAACAGACCGCAGCGCAGGTGTGACTTGAAACTTTCGTTTTCAAAGCACGCGGCAGCGCTCCACAAGCAGCCGACGCGGCCGCTGAGACCACGTGATCCTGCCAAGGACGTCACGCCGATGGTGGCGCCGGCATTTCCAGTGGTGGGCCTCGAGGCCAATAGCCACGGCCGATTGGAAAGGCGCGCGAGCGTTTCGTCTTACGGCCTTCGCAATGCGTCTGTTTCCACCTCCCGCCGCACCGCCGTGTTGTCGCTGCGACCCTGCCGTTGCGTTCGCGACTGCGGTTGGTTCCCGACTACGCAAAAGTAGACGTGAGTGTGCAGTCGCGTCCTTCTCGGCAAGCAGCGAGTAAGCAAGCAGCAAGCAAAAAAAACCGCCAGATCCCACGCATTGTGGGAATCGATGTAATTCGATGTAGCCAGCAAAGAGCTGCATACATCGTCTTGTCTGTCACTGAGGAAAATGCGTGCAACTCATGTTATTTATGTTCGTTACACACTAACGTCGCGCAATACCAATTGCGGGGTAGTCCAAGCTAGCGAAACGGCCGCCAGCGCACCATAAGCGTGGCACGTAAGTCATGCTGTACATGACATGCGTGTCATGATTTTCAGGTTAACTCGTGTTATTTATCTTCGTCACACAGTCACGTCACGCAATACCAATTTCGGGATAGATCAAGCTAGCGAAACGGCCACCAGCGCACCATGAGCGTTGCACGTAAGTGATGCTGCACATGACGTGTGTGTCATGATTTTCACGTTAACTCGTGTTATTTATGTCCGTTACACAGTAACGTCGCGCCATACCAATTTCGGGGTAGATCAAGCTAGCGAAACGGCCGCCAGCACACCATTATCGTGGCACGTAAGTCATGCTGTACATGACATGCGTGTCACGATTTCCATATTAGCAAGTGTTATTTACGTTCGTCACACAGTCACGTCGCAAGATACCAATTTCGGTGTATATAAAGCTAGCGAAACGGCCGCCAGCGCACCCACGAGCGCGGCACATAAGTCATGTTGTACATGACATGCTTGTCATGATTTTCATGTTAAGTCATGTTATTTATGTTTGTCACACAGTCACGTCGCGCAATACTAACTACGGGGTAGATCAAGCTAGCGAAACGGCCGCCAGCGTACCATGAGCGTGGCACGTAAGTGATGCTGTACATGACATGCGTGTCATAATTTTCACGTTAACTTGTGTTATTTATGTTCGTTGCACAGTATCTTAACGCGATACCAATTTCAGGGTAGATCAAGCCAGGAAACGGCCGCCAGCGCATCATGAGCGTGGCACATATGTCATGCTGTGCATGACATGCGTGTCAGGGTTTTCATGTTAACACGTGCTATTTATGTTCCTCATACAGTCATGTCGCAAGATACCAATTTTGGTATATATCAAGCTAGCGAACGGCCGCCAGCGCACCATGACCGTGGCACGTAAGTGATGCTGTACATGACATCCGTGTCATGATTTTCAAGTTAACTCATGTTATTTATGTTCGTTGCACAGTAACGGCGCGCAGTACCATTGTTGGTATATATCAAGCTAGCGAAACGGCCGCGAGCGCACCATGAGCGTGGCATGTATATCATGCTGTACATGACATGCGTGTCATGATTTGCAATTTAGGACCTGTCAGTTATTTTCGTCATACACTCTTGTCACGCCGTATCAATTTTGGTATATATCAAGTTAACGAAACGGCCGCAAGAGCACCAACACTGTGGCATGTATATCCTGTCATTCACGACACGCATATCGTGATTTTCACGATATGAGTCGTCATTCATGTTCGTCATACAGTCATGTTATGCCATACCAATTATGGTGTACATATGATTAACGAAACGAGCAGGAGAGGAAAAGTCGTAGGCGGCTAGATAGATAGATAGATAGATAGATAGATAGATAGATAGATAGATAGATAGATAGATAGATAGATAGATAGATAGATAGATAGATAGATAGATAGATAGATACGCTCAAAGTCGCAGAAGTTCGCTAAGAAATGCTTCGCATTTAAAAGCATGTAGGGAAGCGGTGTTCGGCTCGACTAAAGTGAAACCTGTGAAGGGGCGAAGTATGCAGTGTGCGCCGGTGTTTCCGACAAAAAAATAACTGCTTATGGGCAATGAAAGACAGAAGAAAGATTAGACATAGAGACGCGCAGTCCGCTTTTAGCTAACGCGCACGCTACGAATCTTTATTGTTCAACTACGCACAAGAGAAATCTCCCAGCGGCACTACGTTGCAGGAAAAGATCCAGTGCCTATATATACAGGTTGGCCGGTGAACGGTTGTGCAGCTTGAGCAGTCGGTTTTTCAAGAAACTCGCTAGCAGACGCTGCCTACGGCGAGGACGCGTTCTCTTCCTTGCGAGCTGGTAGTTAGGCGTTCATTGGCAGAAAGTGCGGTTCCATAGTCAACGCGCGCCTTTCGCTCTCTCTCGCCACACGGCGAGCGCTGAGGTGGTGGCGCCCTCTCTTGCGCTCAAACAAATAGATAGGACACGACAATGCAAGCGAGCAAATGGGTCACGACGATGCACGCGGCGACAGCAGAGGACAATGCACTGCCGACAAGCCGAGATCCTAAGGTGCTTCGCCCCTAAATGGCTTATAACTACGTGAGATCACTGCGCCCCATCGCGGTGGCGCTAACCGCGGAGAAACACTACAATTGCGTTCAACTCGATTGCGAAGGCCGTAAGACGGGATGCTCGCCTGCCTTTCCAGTCCGGCCACGGTATAGCATAGCCATGTATAGCATGGCGAGGGTGAAGAGGAAGGAAAGGAGAGGGCAAAGCAGAGTGTGCTATGTATGGCATCACACGGGCGAAACCATGTATATCATAGGCTGCATAGCCATATAGTATGGCATAATAATGTTACGGGTAAATGAGGGGAGGGTGGCGATGGAAAGGAGGAGGGGAAATGGTAAAGCATGGCCTAGCCATGTTTAGCATCACCCAGGCAAAACCATGCATAGCACAGCCATGGTATGGCAAGAAGACGGGAAACAGAAGTGAGAGTGAGGAGGTTTTGAATGAGGGCGAGAGAAGGTAAAGCGCGGCATAGTCTGCATAGTATAGCATAGCCATATGTAGTAAAGTATAGCAAAGGGTGGGAAAGGAACTTGAGGGTGAGGGGGTGATGTAAGGGTGAGGTCAAGCGAATTGAAGAGGGTGAGGGTAAACCATATGATATCCATGTATAGTAAGCATAGCAAGGGTGTGGATAACGAAAGTGAGGGTAACGAGAGATGTGAGGGTCGAGTGGAAAGAAAGGGGAAGGGTACAGCAAAGCTTAACTATGTGAACCACAGTATAGCAACGAATAGGAAGGAACGTCGGGTGTGGAGCAGTCATGCGAAGCTGAGGAGGCGGGAAAGCAGGAGGGAAGGATCAAACATAGCATATCCGTGTGTATAGCAAGGGTGGAAAAGAAAGTCAGAGTGAGGACGAGGGAAAGAAGAAGGTGGAAGGTAGAGCATAGCATAGCCGTCTACACAGCAAGGCGGTGGGAAAGGAATGTGAGGGCGAGGAGAATGAAAAGGAGGAAAGCATAACATATCTCTTCCTACAGCTTTCACGTTCAGTGCAACTGCATGCATTTTTTACATTGACGTGTCACGTATGATATTGCATCTACAATATTATTGTGATATGGCGAGACACGTGTAAGAAAGAAAAGTTGACGAAATAGGAAGGCCAATCCTCTTGAACCAACTCGTCGGCAAGCGACATTCCTGTATCCATGCCTGAAAAACCATTCAAGGCCTTTCCCTTGCTGGCTCACAAAGTGTTGTTTATATTTTGTTTGTTTACTGTTCTCGCAGTAGGCGGCCTACGCATGCCGTGATAACGGCGCCGTAAAGAGTTTGTTTGTTCTTTTGGGGAGAGTGCGCTCTTCGCAATGCAATATATCCGTTGGCAACGTACAATCTCCAGGATAGCGATAGTTCGCTCGAAGATGTAATATGAAAGCGCGCCTGACACAAATTGTCTGAAAGAACTCCGGGACAGCGCAGAAAATTGCTTTATAGATGGTAGAATCAGCAAGCAGAAAAGCCTAGGGCATCACCATTTCAGGATAGGCGACACCCTGAGAAACGACAGGCGATCAATAGAGCATACACACACAGCCCTGCAGTGTACTCGACTGCTCGCGCAAAAGAAATTAAGAAGTCGCATCGCTGTGAAGTGCGATGCGGAAAATAAAGTATGTAGCATGAAATCACAGGAATTCACGACGCTTACAGAGTACACTCAATTATTGCATTTCGCTGCGTCTCAGCGTTTTCAAAAAGCAGATGATTTCACTGCTGTCTACATGGATTTCAGTTTTTTTTCTTCAGTTCCTGACGGCACCCAGAGTTAGCTGAGACCAAAAGAGGGATCTGTGACTAAGCGCAGAAATTTCTTTGCACTTCTAAAGGCTTTCTATCTTTCAACAATTGCTCTTAGCAGTGACATGGTCACGAGTGGTACATCTTTTCTATGTGTCTGATGTCATTCAGTTTAATTTTTCAGTAATTATCTACGTCTGTCATAATTTTGTACAGGGCAGTCACGGGAGATACGCAATCGCGACATTTTGCATTTTAGCACACGCGCCATCAGGCTTGTTCTCTTTCATTTTTCTACTTGTGTTGCCCGATTCAGCAAAGTCACAGATGTTAGAGCCAGTGTGCGTAAATATCGAAACATCGCTGTGTTCAGCTGTCACATGAGTGAGTGAGTGAGTGAGTGAGTGAGTGAGTGAATAAACCTTTAATGGATCCGGCAAACGCAATAAAATACCGTGGCGGGCGCTTTGTGCCCGCAAACGCCGTGGCGTACAGAAAGCGGCCGCCAAGGCGTCAAGCTGCAGCGCCGACCATTGCCCTCGACCGAGCGCTCGCGTCGAAAACATCACAAGAGATCGAGAGGTAGTCTCTCAGAGAGTGACTCCAAGAGAATATGCGTCACCAGCGCATTGCCGATGAGGAATGTCCGGGCACCGCTTCAGTCAGCGAGACCCAACTTGCGTCTGTATTTCCAGAAGAGGTATCTCCTACAAACTCCACAAGATTACGCTGTGTACGGCATTGTGAACAAGACAGGTGAATATGAAATGGCTTATAGTGGTCGTGACCACTCTGGGCTGGTTTTTGCCGTCGCCGTGGCCATCGTGTTCCTTATAGCGTCCAAATCGATAACACCTCCTTGCGCATCGCTTGCTGTACCTGCCGGTAAAAACGCGCGAGTGGATGGCTGAAGCAGAGATGAAAAGAGCCGGCCAATACCGGTCGCACGGAGGGCGCATACGATAACATCACCCCGCGTGCGAGGCTTGCCATCGATAGCTGCTGCTCAAGCAGACAGGAAACGCCCAGCGCACTCTCTAAGGAGCAAAGCGCGATACTGGGGGAGCCGGGGACTGCGTCGCTCGAGCAGCAACGATGAACTATGATTACCAGTGCGTGGTCGCGATCTCGGGCGCGCGCTATCTCGGCAGGCATCAGCAAAGAGCTCGTATACCATTCTACTTGCTGGCCTTTCAACGCGAAGAGATTGCATGAAAACCGTTTCTTTTTCTGGAGCAGCCGTATTCTTTTACGACAGCATTTTATAGCGTTAGGCGAGATCGGATACATAATATTTAGCTGCTAGCCTTACTTCGCATAACTTTAAAATTTCCTGCTATCTCATTCATTGCTTCGCTCTTGCGGTGAAACAGTGATTTTATGCAACATCCCTGTCACAATCGCGCAAACCGCAGTTGACATCATGTGCACGAGTGTACATATGCACCGAGAAAGCGTTTTCACGCACACCTGGTAACGAGCGGCTTCGCACGATTTCCAGTTCGTGCGCCCTTGTCATAGGCTATGTAAGTCTGATACGCAAAGGAAGGAATGAAAACAGAACAGGAGAATAATAACAAAATATTTGGGGTTTAACTTCCCAAAACTACTGCCCTAAACTTAGATTAACTGCCGTAAAATTTTATTCACAGTCACTAACATGGCTTCGGAACTTTCTTTCAAATCGCCAGCAGTTTACAATAGTTAACAATATTCTGTCTCCCATATGCTATGTTACCTACGGCGTACCTCAAGGTAGCGTTCTCGGGCCGCTACTATTTTAAATATATATTGTCACGTGGTCGTTACGGTGAAGAAGACTCCAGGAGAACTTGGACCTGCGTAACTCTTTATTTGGCCAAACTTGTGGCCGGGAAACGGAAAGTCAAACTACAGCATTACACACTATACGCTGATAGCGGCGAACAGAGCGTCGGCCGTCGAAAAACTGATGATCGCTGAGACAAGCCGTCTTTTATACATCATGCATCGAAATTTCCAGCCATATCGCTGGTGGTCGTGCAAGCTCTGGAGTAATCTGGACTATTCGCGTCCTGCGCGCAATGTTAACAAAATGATCTACTACAATCGCCAAGCTTCTCGAACACTGCGGCGCGGTATGCGTCGAGCGTTGCTAACCGTCCTTGCGGGTCAAGACATCGGGACTGTCGGCAGGCGTCGCAACTCGGCGTGTAAGTCTTCGAGCCGCGGCGTGGGTAGTGGCGTTACCGGAAGCGCATGGTTCGTGTGGGCGGGGGTCCATATGAGGAAACTCGATTTGCGGCAGATGTTGCCTTCGTGAATTTGGAGAATGCGGGTTGCTTTGCGGCAGATCCGCCCGCTGGCGTAGTTGTGTATCACCGCCTGTGAGTCGCATGTTATCACCTCGGCGTCCGTGGTTACTCTCGCGAGGGCTATGGTAGCTTCTTCGGCCACCTCCGTCTCTTTCGTGGCTATCGTCGCGCTCGTGACGCAAGTTCCTACGTGATCCGTGATCGCGACCACGAAGCCGCGGTGGCACTCGTAACGGGCCTTATCCACGTAAACCGTGTCTTTGCTATTGCCGAATTTCTTTTCAAGGCCTTGGGCACGCCTGTTGCGCCGACCGATGTGATGTGTCGGGTGCATGTACTTAGGCAACGGCAGAACGACGGTGCGCTCGCGAATACATCTGGGTATCCAGACCTTCTCGCCGCGCTGCGTATGGTAGTTGATGCCCAGTGTCTGAGGATGTGACGACCGGTTCTGGTCTTCGCCAGACGTTCATACTGGGCGATGTTGTGTGCTTCGATTATCTCATCTAGAGTATTGCGTAACCCCAGCTCGAGAACTTTTGCCGTGCCAGTATTGACCGGTAATCCAATTGCGCGTTTCTACGCCTTGCGGATGAGACGATCTAGTTTGGTGCGTTCAGTCGCCTGCCACTTTAGGTGAGAGGTAACGTACGTTATGTGGTTCATAACGAAAGCATGTACCAGGCGAATGCTATTGCTTTCCTTCATTGCGCTATGCAGATTTCTTATTCATTTCAGCAACCGCATCGTTTCATTGACCGCGCCCTCTAGTCTGCGAACAGTTTCGCCGTTGTGGCCGTTGGCAGACATGCGCGAGCCCAGTACCCTAATTGTGTTAGCTTGTGGGATGACAGCGCCGTCTGATGTGACTACATTAATTTCTCTATATGGGCTCTCTTATGCGGAATCGGCGTCCTTGGGTTTACGGCCGCTGCGAGAGGGTTTGTAGAGCAGGAGCTCCGATTTAGCAGCGGAACATTGGAGGCCCATGTAGCGAAGGTATTCCTGCACCACGTCGACGGCTCCCTGCAGCGTTTGTTTTACGTGGCCGTCATTTCCCTCTGCAACCCAGAGGGCGATATAATCGGCGTACAAACTATCGTGGAGGCCTTCTATCTCAGTTAGTTTTCGCGGTAATCCACGAGCACGAGATTAAGAGCATGGGCGAGATTACGGAGTCTTGCGATTCTAGTCCGCCGATCGCTAAGCGGGCCCGGCGGCCCGTAAGAAAATCCCGTACGTAGCGATACTTTCTCTCGCCCAGTTGCAACGCACGCATACTTTCAAGTATCGCAACGTGGTTAACGTTGTTGAACGCCTTTTTGAGGTCGAGCCCGAGTATCGCTTTGGTGGATCGTGTGGGATTGTCTACGATATCGTGGTTGAGTTGAAGCATAATGTCCTGCGTAGAAAGGTTACGACGGAACCCCAGCATCGTGTGCAGAGCATGTTTCGGTCTTCGACGTAGTTGGTAAGGTGAGTGAGAACCACATGTTCCATGACCTTACCAACGCAGGACGTCAGGGATATCGGTCGAAGGTTGTCAATCTGTACCGTTTGCCCGGTTGGGTATCATAATTATGCTCGCCGTTTTCCTCGAGATCGGTATAGCGCCCGCATTCCAGCACTAGTTCATGTCAGCCGTCAGTTGTTCTATCGACTCATCGTCCAAGTTACGTAGCGTTTTGTGGTTATCCCGTCCGGCCTTGGCGCGGATTTTATGTTGAGCTTGTGCAGTATCGCCCTCACCTGTGCAACGCTGAAGTCCTCCCTAGCTCCGCGTTACCCTCACCATCTATACTCGATTTTTAGTGGTGCCAGCCCCTGAGTGGAAACGCGGCACATAGCTCTATCGCCCGACAGCCTAATCTCATTTAGCCACTTTTCCCTTTCTCCCGTCACGGTTGACGTGTCGTGTCACGCTGACGTATGCATCCCATTTCGGTCCTCCCTTCAGGTCTATTAGCCGCAGTCGTGTTTTCATTGACCGCTCGCACGATCGGACCGTTACGCTTATACTGGCACATATTTGTCAAGGGCGATTTCACGCCTATTTATGAGGTTTTATTCAGGTTCATCGACTAAAATTCTAACTCACATTAAAAGCGACAGTAATGCTACCTGTATTTAGGATTTTTTTCAATTTTAGACGCTTGGTATTTTGGCTGCGCAGGCACATGTGGACATGACAAATGGGAGCGGTATATAAAAATAATTGAAAAAAACTAGAGGTTTTGTAAATGCGATCTATCGATCTATCTATCTATCATCTATCTATCTAGCTATCTATCTATCTATCTATCTATCTATCTATCTATCTATCTATCTATCTATCTATCTATCTATCTATCTATCTATCTATCTATCTATCTATCTATCTATCTATCTATCTATCTATCTATCTATCTATCTATCTATCTATTCTAAGCCGCCTACCATATGGAGCTGTCGCGATCGCCTCAACTTTGTGTCGACCAAAATTGGTATAGAGCGGTAAGAGGGTTTGACGATTGTGACTGCCTGGTCGGACATGAATAAACTGAAAATCTTGTCGCATGCATCTTGAAACCCTTTCCACTAGACATGCGTGGCCCAACCCGTTTACCCCGGCCCGTCTGTGCCGGGTAGGCGCCACAGTGATTCACAGTTAATAACTACCCAGGAACAGCGAGAACAGACATTGGTCATTAAAATGCGAGAGCATTAAGAAAAGCCGACACCTGCAGCTTTGTTCCGACGAATACAAAAAATAAAATTAAGATCTCAGCAGCCATCTGATCCATCATTCTGTTTTGCAGTGAGGTGTTCTACCACAGAACCCCACGCTAGATCCCAGAAAACTGCTTTCTAAAATGTCCCCCATGCAGGCGTTATGTGGGTTGCAAAGTCAATTGTAGTTGCAGTGCTGGCTATCTAATGTCATAACACAGCAAATAGGACATTACATATGTGCTTCTATCACAGACGCTTTTCATGTCGGGATTAACGTCAGTGGGGGTTTCAGGTGCATGCTCCGACATTGCAACATACTTATGTAACAGCGCGCTAAACTGGAAAGGACGACGCCAGACAGAGTGTAAAGACCGCTGTCTTGCAATTCTTTCTTCTGCTGACGATACCAGGTATATGCACTACATTAGAAGTGCCAGAGGGTAAAGAAAGAAGCAAAGCCAAAATATAGAATAATCAACATGTAATGCACAGCATTATATCGACAAAGTCTTAATCACCAACTTTTTAAAAACCTTTGCTTATCCTTGGTCAAAGCGAGCGATGGCATGCTGACACATCCCTCTCCCACACCAGCAATTTCTACCACCTAAACTATTTCCCTGACGTACTGGTCTTTGTGGCGACCAACAATGTCACTTTTCTGAAATCAGGTTGCAATGCTCAGTACACCGACGTCTAGATTTTTCACCACAGTTACTGCAGTGTAAGCTAAGATGGCCCTAGTTACCGTCTCTTATGTTCTTGTTGTGCTCATTTAGCCTCGTCTTTACGCCTCAGCTCGTCTACCCTATGTATTCGCGTCTGCAAGACAACGGCACGCGATGCGCCGTTGTCTTGCGGCAACCATGTCCCACCGACATGGCTGCACAGCACCGAGCTAATAGAACAAATGGTTATCGAGGGCGTAGTGGTATCTTCTTTCGACTTTGAGGAAACCTTGCCTTGGTACTCTTGATTAGATGCGCACCTCAGCTTTTTCATTTATTGTTTGATCTTAATACCTTGCTTTCTCTTACTTTTTGGCTGATTTCTATACTAGAGAAATCTGATATGCAGATGCTTAGAGAGCTGTCGAATTTCGCTGTGTTCGCACTTATTGTACAGATTATAGGCGTATTCGAGCACCCTGTTTTAGTTCTTTTTCTACTTATCAGTCATTGTACTTCTTTTGTTGTTGTTGCTGTTACAGTGTATGACTTTTTATGGGTGGGTATGTACATACATTGTACCTTTTTTCGTTGTTACAATGCTTGTCATTTTTTATGGATCCAACTGTACGGTATGTATAGTGCATCAGTTGAATATATTTGTATCCACTCCTACTAGGGCCTCTCAACAGGACTGAAGTGTTCTCTAAATAAAGATAAAAATAAAATAACGTCAGCGCCCTTTACATTCTGTCTCGGTCGGCGTCTATTACAGCATTGCGTGCAGCTACATATATTGTATTCAAACGTTGATCGACCCCTGGGGAATACGCTAACAAAAGTTACTTATGATGTTCACATCATCGCACCGTAGCGGCACTTCTTTTCGACAACTCAGACATCTGTGTTCTAACATGACTGGTTATACTACATCAGACCATTAGTTACCATTAAAACGTCAGTGTAATCGGCATGCCTGGTAAACCCACAACATGCACACAACTCCTCCATTCAAAAAACACGTCTTTCCACCTCGTAACGCTTGGCTAAAGGCCAAAATATGGAGCATAGAGATACTGATTGCCTCCTTCGAATGAAACCGATTGCCACAAGGCGTGGGATCTGCTGAATTTTCAAGTTATCATTTCATGACCAGGCAGCGATATTCGTCAAATTTCTTAACCTCCCATTCCACTTTTGGTCTACAACATGTTAAGGAGGCGATCACAAAAGCACTCAGACATGGGCGGCTAGCTAGCTAGCTAACTACACCATGTTAAGGAGGCGATCACGAGAGCGCCCAAACGTAAGCGGCTAGCTAGCTT
The DNA here is from genome assembly GCF_013339695.2 of Rhipicephalus sanguineus. Classification (NCBI taxonomy): domain Eukaryota; kingdom Metazoa; phylum Arthropoda; class Arachnida; order Ixodida; family Ixodidae; genus Rhipicephalus; species Rhipicephalus sanguineus. Next base: position 150,072,497 of record NC_051180.1, read on the forward strand.
AGACAGATAGATACAAATGATCAAAGTGCATTGAGTTCGCTAAGAAATGTTTCGCATTTCATAAAAAAATCCGGGCGCGTAGCAAAGCCCCCCCCCCCTTCTGAGAAGCATCGTCCAGATGCCCCAAAGGGCCCGAAACCGAAAGGAGAAGCGCATACACACAGGGAAAACACAAGAACAAATACATAATTAAGTTTAAAGGTTCACTAGCGAACATAGAACGGCTTTAGGCGCACCACATGCACGACTTCGGAGCGAGCCAGACGCAGCTGAGGTCGTGATGCGTTTGGGGAAAACATCGTAGTCCAGTGCAACGTGATGTAGCAGTACCCTGTATCGCCCGAAGTATCCTCGAAGGTTTTCACTGGGCCCCCGTCAGCGTATCGGCGTTCCAACCCAGGCACAGTTACTGGGCTGGTATTCAACGAAAGGTCCTCGAAGGTTGTACCGGCGGCTGTTGGTCGTCTGCTCATTCTTGATGCGTAGGCGGGTGAGCTGTCGGGCTTCTTCGGTACACTGAATGTAGAGCGCGACGTCCAGATATTCATCGTCGCTGACGTTGTGCAGCATGGCGTATAGCGTCGTTGAGGGCCTCATTCCGTAAACTAGCTTGAAACAGGTCGCGTACATGGTTTCCTGCATTCCGTGTTATAAGCGAAGGCTATGTACGGAAGAATAACGTCCCAATATTGTGATTAACATATCAGGAAATCAAAATATATATGCGGTTTAAAACATATTCTTGTTAGTGTTTCATGGGTAAGAAACACAGCCATGTTGTGGAGCCAGCTGTTCATATTTCTATGGAAAATAACTGCGCATTCCGGTTCCAATGTGGCTGTTTACGTCAGACACCCATGCTCTAGTTGTAATGTGGCACCCACGTCATCTTTTGTGCTCGTATATTATACGCCTTGTGCAACGCCTATAGAGGCGCCACTGATAGCCACCTAGCGGGCGCCGCCGACAGTACGTGCGGGAAGCCGAGCGGACGACAGGGCTTTGCACAGCTTTGCTGTGAGGAGATGAATGAAATTCGCGGCTGCTATTTCCCCTTCGTGCGGGTGCCAGACAACTAATCCTGCACTGGCAGTTGCAGGAAAGGCGCGGGCCTCTACGAAAGTGGACTTGTGCATGATGTTTGTCACAAACGGGCGCTTAACTAAGCGCACGTCACCGATTTCGAACGACGGCATGAAAGCCTGGCGCCGACGGTTGGTGTGCGACAGAGCGCGCGCATCGAAAAAAAAAACAAGTTATAAAAAGGCGCCGGGAGCGCGCCCGCGCGCCCCTTACCCTCTCCGCAGAAGACGCCACTGACACAGCCAACGAACGTGAAAGATCGGAATGTTCGAGAAAGCAAAGCCGAGCCGGCGGCGCCGTCTGATTCCGCAGACGAACCGGTGAGAGGATCTCGCCCTTTCCCTAGCTTTCGCTGTGCTACGCACAGACGAATCATGCGCACCTTTCCGAACCCAGGCGCGAGCCGCTACAGGCAATGCGAGCGCGCGGCGGCGGAGAGTCAGTCAGTGAGGAGTTAGTCGGCGAAGAAGTTATGTCGTTCTAGTGATGGCATCGTTCGATCGACCGCAGAAGACGTGTTGTTGATGATCTAGTGCTGTGAGTTAAGTATCAAGAGATGACAGTGACAAGTTTTGAAGAGGGTCGCGAAGAAGACATGTGATGACCGACTGCGGAGGAGAACGAACGTCCGCGTGGAGTGAATCGTCATGCCGGTGAATATCAAAGGTGCGTCGCGCAAACCATCGTAACAAGATCCAGCTATGAGGTGCAGCTCGTGGAGAACATCCGCTTTGTTTTGTTTACAAAGGTGACGTCTCAATCACTTCTCGTTCTCTCTGAAGTCAACCTTTGCTGCATTTCTGTTTCTGTAAACAATAAATATAGAACTTAGCTTGCAATAGCGCAGTACATGTACCGCGCTAGTACAAGCTAAGTTCATGGATGACCAACTCGCCCGAACTACAACAGTTCTGAAGTATAGAACGTTTGAGCGAAGTGCCCTGCATGGCGGTCGAACCGAACCAACGCATGCTCAGGCTGATAACCTTGGTCGTATACCAGTGTCAACATGATCGAGTGCATCCAGCGAGCACCGATATGGCAGAACGAAAGCATTAGAACAAGAAGCGACGTGTAAACCCGCACAATGACGAAGCGGCTCGTCTTTGCCAACGAACAGCGGCGATCCATTGCTTCTGTCGCTCTTGCTTAGGAGGCCTTGCGGTAAGTGAGTAAAACCGTGTTCCGGGCGCGTTTTTGCAGGTGTTTGAGCACTCCACTCCACAGCAATTGTTATTCGACATCCCTTGAAGTTTCGGCCACCACACATACGACGAACGTTGCTTATTTCAGTACGGAAACGTGAACAACGCGGAAACACACGTACAACGACGTAGGAAACCATGGCGGCCGTCTGCTTTCCCGAGAGCAATGATTGAGTTCGCCGCCTATGGCGCTTCCGTCGGCGCGCACTAGGCGTATAGCTCTGCCATCGGCAATAAGTGCGTATGAATTGTGTGCGTTTTTGTTGCAATAACGGCGATGGCTATTCATATTTCATAATTACTGATATTTCTCACTTACCATCTCACTGTGTGAGGATGGCGTACGCCATAGCTTCGAGCGTACTAGCTGGTAATTTCACAATAATTTCACAATCAAAGCAATTTTAATGTTATAATGGAGGTCAGTTGCATTACCATTAAAAAATTAAAAGTGATGGTCCAATGCTCATTCCTGCTAGGCAATAGACGCAGATGAACTTTTTTCGAGCGGCATGTCCAAGAGTGAAACTTCTCGATGACGCTCCGATGAGTCTCAGTGCGACGCTGAGCCGTAGTGCGAGTTCAAAATGTTGACGCAAGCCCGTATTTATACAACGGACACACAGTTTGATATTGATGTACAGACGCTGCCCGTGAAGGCTATCGTTGCCAAATATCAACATTTTCTTTTCTACCAGTGTTTTCATTGTACGCCTCTCTTCGAACATTCTCCCGAGTTTTTAGAAATAGGTATACCGAAAACACGCTGATCAACATTATTTAATGTTCTATACACATGTGGACGCAAGGAAGGAACCATCATAGTTGAGCCCAGCTGTCCAAACGCTTTCCAGTCACGCTATCTCGTTAGGCGCCTCAGTTTCATCACGATAGGGTGAGTTTGTTATTCTCCAATATAACTTGGTGTTTGCAGGGAAGGAGAAATAAACAAAAATCGGAATTACCTATTACAAGCTCATATCGTCTAGGCCGTTCAAGCTATTGGCTTAGCGTCATTAAAGAGGTACCGAATTAATTACGGCATGGTGCTTTAATTCAGAGGCCTTCTCTGTACTATCTTAGGCCGGTCATTGCCATCTGTCCCAAATTCTCTCATGGATGGAATGTTATTTTTTTCTATCAGCCCTGGCTTCCCGAGTATTCACACCGCCATGGACAAAATATGGTAATCTTCGGTACTCACAGGAGTCCTGCTACTGCAACAATATCTAGCAGTTGAGACAAAAGCCCTGATTAATTTTCATATCTTTGCAACGCTTTAATTCAGTGACCGATCCTGGAAACTTTCTTCACATCTATATCGCAATTATTACAATACACTTTAACAGTGCAATTAACGTTCCCTATACCTTCCTTCACCTCATTATCTGCTGGTCTTCATTAACAAAAAATTCCACAGCATATCCACGGGGTGAATGATGATGAGTGGGGCGAAGCTCTCGTACGGCAGGATCTTGGCGGCGGCGTCGCGCAGCTTCGCGCAGCTTCGCGCCCAGTTCTGGGTCACATTAGAGCCCACCAGCTCTAATGTGACCCAGCCTTGCTCTAATCAGCGCCAGCTGCGCTAATTTTTACGTCATGTGTACGCATTCACACCTGCAGACATCAGTATTGATGACGGCACATTATGACGCGCTAAATTTGTCTAACGGTGCTATTGTTTGCAGCTCAGGGAATGATGCATAATTTTATGGGATGAATAGCTCATCAGAAATTATTTCAATGAAATCAGCAGGAGCATTCTCACGTACGTGAAGAATGAAAAAGAAAACGGGGCAATATTTACTACCAGTCTAATAGAAAAGCCAACTTGCAGCGTACTCTTAATGTCCTATGTTTCCACAACTCTTGATTCTTGGACTAATTGCTGCCTCTGCTAAGGGTTCACGATGAAAAATTGAAATATATGGAAAGAGCCATGGTTGAACACGCAATGGTACAATATAATAAGATGGAAATGTATGTATTCATAAGCAATCAGGCCAGGATCACCTATGATTTAGGCTCCTCGTGCCTTTGTTCGTGTCATCCGTGATTTATCGCTGATCGTACTGCGATGTACTGAAAAAAAGATAATTCTTTGGTTTGTGGCTGCACTGTTAAAAATCAAGAGAGATGCAACGGCGACTAGATATGTACTTTCGAATGACAATTTCACTGAGTTGGGCGCTCATGTCGAATATGCTTGTAGTCGAATTGGTTATCGCAGAAATTTACAACGTGACCAGAAGGCAGTGTTACAGTGGGATGACTTGTTCGAACCGTTATAATTATTTAGTGAGAAGCCAATTACAGTGCTAGAAGCTCACACAAAGAAAACGTCATGTCATTAACAGGCGCTGACAAAGTTATACTTGTGGTCATTTAGACAAGTTGACAAAGAATCAAGTAACTGCTTCAATTTATATGCTCTTGTTTTAACAGTGTTGCGCTTGAGCTACCCCTCCTATATAAGTTGCTACACGACCCCATCAGAATAAGCTGGCTTGTACCGCAGCTGCTCTTGGGTGCCTCTCTATCGTGATCTATAAGCAATCATTAATAGGCTTTTAACTGAAAACCGCCCAGTGATCGTACCCTATGTAAAAGTGTAGTACAGTGGATTTTCAATCGATGTCGGAATGAGCACAACTTGAGAGGACACGGCAAACCACTCTCCTACCACAAAAGTTAGAATTCTACCACATGCAATGATTTGATATCATAGTTTATGAAGCCTCCCACTAGTCATGATGGTTTTGTTCCTGGCATGATTCGATTACGCGTTTTGCGAGGCTGCGAGGGAAGCGTATGTGCAGGTGAGATCCGCGATAGCAAGACGTTGAAAGTTTCTAGTTCATTCTCACGCGTACCACGCGTGCTTTATCTTGGTTGTTAATTGGCCTACCTAATTTCACCACTAGTCAATTTTTTCATCTTCATTTCCATCGTGATAGCCTACGTATGTACAATGTGAATAAATGCTTCAATAGATGTCATTTACTTTAAATTCTTTGAACGCTACATCGCTACCTAAAGTGTTATCGGTAAAGATTTGTGTGTCGTAAGTATGTTGCGGGCAATAATTGCAAACGGTGTTGCAGCCTTACGAATAGAAACTATCTATAGGATTCGGCAGTCTGCCTGCGTACGAGTTCTTCAATAAGTGAGACATGCGTCTCAAATTTGTCATGAACCGAGGTCCGGATCCACTTCGTCTTCCACTGAACACGCTGCTACACAGGAGCTTTATTTCTTGTCCTCACATTCGTTGCAGTTAGTGTACTGAATGCCAAATAAAGCGATTTAAAATCCAAGCTTGTTGGATATTACACGTTGCAAGTCATGTTGCACTCTAATATTCTCCAACTGCCAAAGTGGGATTACCACAATTAATGCAGACGTTTCCAGAGTATGTATATTCAACGTATGCAGCTTTGATTTGTGCCCGATCAAGAAAGCCCAGAAGTACTACGGAAAAACCGAAAAAAAGCTTGTATAAACGGTATAGTCGAGTAAGGCGTGACGTGAAAATCAATCGCTAGGCGTTCTCGAGCGAATGAGAAAACGTCCAACATTTCAAACATAGAAACGAGATTTGCTTGTCTCAAGCGATCCGTCTACCTCTCACCTATTCCTACACAACACCTGCAGCATTGAACAGGTTAGCAGTGTTTTGTTCTATTCAGAGCAGCGTCTCTATTCTTTTTAAATGCGAAGCATTTCTTAGCGAACCTCAGGCACTTTGGGCGTTTCTATCTCCGATATCTATCTATCTATCTATCTAGCCGCCTACGTCTGGGCGCTCTCCTGGTCGTCCTCCAGAACTTCTGATATACCAAAATTGGCATGGCAAGCGGATCAGTGTATGGTGAACGCGATTCACTGGTCATGACATGAATAACGCAAAATACCTGTCGCGTACGTAATCAAACCTTTCTCTCAGTCACGTGTGGCACATACCCGCATGCCAGAGTTTAAGTTATGCGGGTATGTGCCACATGTGATACAAAGTCTCAGCCAACACACTAAATGCGAACACACACATTACACGCAAGGAAAGTAATAATATAATCATTGTCGGGGCTTTATATTTGACCATCTGGTATTATTTAACGTGCACCGAGATCGCACAGAACACGGGCAATCTAGCGTTTGCAGTCATCGCAATGCGACCGTCGTGGCCGGGATCGAACCCGGACCTTCGTGTCAGCAGCCGAGCACCGTAACCGCTACACCACCGTGGCGGACACAAGGAAAGTGAGGAAGCTGAAGACAGAACACTCCTTGAAGACGCTCAACTACCATGCACGTCATTCACGTGGTCCGCAACGTGGACCACGTCGATTACGCAAGAACCGGGGTCAATGCTTCCTACGATAAATCTGCCGAGAGAACCAGGCCCCTCATCATTACCGGTGGCTTCAACATTGACTATCCAGACCCAACAAGCCCTGGTCTTTATTACTGCGTGAAAGACGGCTAGGATGTGAACAGGGCATCAAAATACCTCGCTGCTACGTGTAGGACAGGAGGCGTCATAGATCATTTGATCGTAAGAGGCATCCAGAATTTCCACCAGGTGTGCTATACCTCGCACTTAACTACACTTAGACCCCTCGTAGCCGCGATCACGAACGGATCCGATTAACAAGTCCCGGCCCAGCTGCTGGTGCTCACTGATCACAGTGATAATGACCTTGTTCAAGAACTGTCAAGAACCCCTTCTACACAAACACTCGGGTTCGTGAAACGTGCGTGCGTTCCCATAATAACAGATAAGTATAAGCATAACAATCAACTGTAACGCAACTGTAACAAATGCAACTGTGACTGTACCGTACGTGCAGTGCGCCTGCGTGTGCCACTCGGCTGTGTGCATATCCAGAGGACCTTTGCCTTAATGAAGATTAGTTGCGTGTAACGCCTGTCCTGTGCATTGTATTTCTTCTTTGTGCTCTTCGAATTCGCGCTGTCCAGTATTGAAGAATATAAACACTACACATCAGCTACAGCGTCTGGTGATGGTAACACCCATGTTGCTTTTGGCATCGTTACGCAACTGTAAACAACTGGTTATATAATACATATGCGACTCTTCAGCATATGAGTGTGTTTATACCACTTCCACATTCTCTAGCGTTTATTCCGTAACGTTTCGCTCAACATGAAAAATAATTGCCACAGTCACCATTTCACGCATGCTTCGCATAACATCGATTTCCCAGGGTACGTGGGAATCTGCCGAATTTTTTATACAGCTCAACGAACCTGTTCTCTTCCCGGTGTTCAACGCAAAGGGTTAGAGGGAGAGCCGTGTTGGGAAAGGTGGTTCTTTCTGTCTCGTTCGCTTCTTGGATCAAGGGCTTCAATCGCATACGCGCGCAACGTCCGAATTCTTTACGGGCGCCTTCCCACTTCATCCTCAAATATGCGTTTTACATCTTTTGTTCTTATTTCGCCGTAAGGAACGCATAGACAACCTTCTATTCTCTTCGACAATACTTTACGTCCTTTATGGACAGCCTTGCGCGACGATTCCTCGACAGCATTTTCGAACTCGACGAGGAAACTTGTTTGCTCGGGAACGACTCCAGAGCCGATCATACGGAAGCATACAACGGTCGCTTGTAGTTGCCATGGAGGCTCATCCTTATGGAGATAAAAATGTAAAAAAAGCAGAGTGATTGCCTCTGTGCTGAGAAAAAAACAGCATTTGGATTGTCGTGCCAGGCGAGGGTAAACAAAAACAGCATTTTGATTAAATATTTCCTCTTTTCTAGATGCTTGAAAAAGGCTTACAATACTGCGCATCGCGCTTATAGGTCAGAAAGCATTGCATACAAGGAAACTGCCTGAGCGGAATTACAGCCCGAGCACTCAGGTCTTTGGTGCCGCAGCGTTGGGAAACAGCAAGCGAACGAATGCCGCGTTCTTTATGACCGTGAAGAGATCTGCCTGTCGCTCCGCGTAGCTGTTAGCATAAACGTTGTGTGAACAATAAACAAAATTCAAGAGAGGAGAAAAAAGCACTTTCATTGTTTTGTTGCTCCAACGGCCGTAGCAGACTCGCGGTCGATGTCTATAATGTATTTGCTGTGGAGTTCAGTGGGCGCATTCACGTGATTATTTTAAATAGTACTTGTTATTCTCCAATAACGACGTTCAATTTTAAATCTGTAATATGTTGAGTGTATTCTCTAGGAAGCGGGTGCAGCGCGAGAACTCTATCAATTAAGCGACTATTATGAACATTGCTACAACGTTGCGCGTAGTATACGGACTCTGCGGCGACCTATGGGACATACATGGTGGGAAACAAAGTCAAAATCGTTTCACTGTCACTTTCTACCAGGATCATCAAAAGAGCAGCGCTACACATTACCTGCCTATTCGTTGGTTACCACACGATTCTCAGTGGTGAGGTTATACCAAATGTTTTTCCGACTATTTCCACTGCACATTCAGAGCAAAGTGATCATATGTTGACCACTAGAACATAGTTGGTATGGAAGATTAGGACATCGAAAACAAAACACAGAACAGGTAGATGGCCAATGTCGCTGTCGCCATAAACCAGTTAAGACCCCATGACATCACCAAAGCATATTTTTTTAAGCGATGCCAGCTTTTGTGCTGCCTATATAACGTCGAAGTGTTTATATTCATCGACCGGTCTGCTTTCCAGTGTTTCACATCAATTGCAAAATAAGTGTACAGAATGTGTCTTGCACAGTCATGATCAGTGATTGAAGTCTCGAAGGCTCTTATTGCATAACATATATACTAGTAGTATTGTTTGAGAACTAAGGGAGACCTGCTTGCCCAGTCAGATACATCTTCTGAAATGTGCTCCAAGAGATACGAGCTCTTTCAGTGAAATGATAAGCCAGCATTGGCAGCAGGTTCATTTTTTTTTCAAAAAGACGTATGCGAAATTTTATGTAACAGAAAAACTGCGACTTAATCTGCAACGCTGCAATTCGCAATGATCACAATGAATGCTCCAGTGGCCTTTCCTTGAAGCTCACCGACTGTACTAGTACTTTCAAGTAGCCCACGTCAATCATCACCTAGACGCTCTTTTCGTAACCTACGTTTTGCGATGGCGCGCCGTGGTAGCTCACATCTTTTACGCGTTGCCAGAGCAGGGAATGCGCGCTCGCAAACTCCACTTGAAATGTTCGCAGCCCCTACTTTTACTTTCAAATGAAAAAAAAAATGCCAGCCCTGCGCGGAAACCGCAGCACAGTCCCAGCGAAAGCTGGAAGAGCGGCATTTCTAGAGGACCGTTGTAAACTGTATTGGAGCTACTAATACAAGTACACTAGCAAGGCACCCGCACGCCATACATCACAATATTTGTGAAGTTGGGAAGCACCTGCAACGCCATTATTCGTCATTCTGCGCAGAAGCGAGGTTCCAGCTACACATCTGTAAGGCATTATATGCACTTTGTTGACGTGACGACTGATAGCAATGTAGAATTGTGGCACAGCCCTTTGTAATGGGTTGGAAGCTTTAAACGGCTCACCAGTTACGTAATTCGCATTGTGTGACGCCCGGTCGCTATTTCACTCTTCCACCATGCAATATAACATACGCTAGGTGAGAAAGAGATACGAGAGAGGGGAGGGGGGGGGAAGAGCTTTATTGAGACCCTGAGAAAATGGATCACGGCCTTATGGGCTTCCTTGGCAACCAATGCAAGTGCACTTGCGAGAAACCCACTACGCTATAAATCATCATTATTTTTGTGAAGTAGGGAAGCAGACACTACGCCATTTTTTGTCATTCAATGGAGAGCCGTGGTACCCGCAAAAAACATGTAAGGCAATTATGCGCACTTTGTTGATCTGGTGCCTGATGACGATGACGAATTATTGCAGAGTCCTTTGTAATGGGTTGGAAGCATCCAACAGCTCACTCGTTGCGCAATTCGCATTGTGTGGCGCCTGGTTACAGAATTCGCGTTGTATGATGCGTGGTTGTTATTTCACGCTTCTACCACATTAAATTACATATGTTAATGTGGTTCCTTCCGGACATGAAGCCTGTATAGTGTCTTTTTGCAAGGCAGTTTCAAGCACTGGCATGGCTCTGAGGTAGAACACTAGCATCCCACGCAGAAGGCCCCGGTTCGAACCCCGTTCCATCCTGGAAATTTTTCTTATTTCGTTTTTTTTTCTTATTTCGCGCGATAGTGGCGACGGACGCCGGTGGCGGCGGCGGCGGACAACTACGGCGCCAAAAACGGCCGTTGAAATGATCTGTAAGATCTTTCGCTGTAAGAAAGTGTTTTAAATGCGAAGCATTTTTTAGTGAACCTTTGGCACTTTCAGCGTTTCTATCTACGTATCCTATCTATCTATCTATCTATCTATCTATCTATCTATCTATCTATCTATCTATCTATCTATCTATCTATCTATCTATCTATCTATCTATCTATCTATCTATCTATCTATCTATCTATCTATCTATCTATCTATCTATCTAATCTATCTATCTATCCTCCTACATCTGGGTGCTCTCACGGTCGCCTGCTTAACTTGGTGTCGACCAAAATTGGCATGGGAGGGTAAGATGATTTGGCAAATATGACTGTCGGGTCATGATATGAATAACGCGAAAATCCTGTCGCGTACGTTGTCATACCCGTTCCTCCAGACACGTGTGGCACATACCCGTTTACCCCGGGCCGTGGTGTACGGGTTTGCGCCACAGGTGATTGACAGTTTATATCTACCCAGGAACAGCGAGAACAGACAGTGGCAACTTAAATGCGAGATCGTTAAGAAAAACCGTCATCGGCAGCGGTGACCCGACGAATGGAAATAATAAAAATTAGTATCCCAGCAGGAATCGAAACCAAGCATTCTGCGTGGCAATCAGGTATTCTAGAGCCACGCCAGGTCTAAAAACTGGTTTGGAAAAACAGCCTATGCAGGCGTAATAACGGTGCAACATCAATTGTGGTTATGGTGCTGGCTATCTAATTTTGCAAGAAAGCAATAAACACTACATGATACTTCTACCATGTCTACTTCTACGATACAGGCATCATATCAGATTAACGTCTGTGGTTCTGGGGTTGGTTCCGCTTTTATGGCAGTCTAATAAACATTACATTTGTATTCCTATGATTCAGCAAGCTATATTGAAGCATTGCTCAACGCCGGAGGAATACATTAACGAAATTTACGTATGATATTCACATCATCGCATCGTAAAGTGCACTTAATCCGGCAGAACGACGTAGGTGTCCACTTCATTTCTTACGAGGCTGGACGATGGCCTCATGCTGACCTATATAAATGCCAGATTGACTGGCCAGCCGCTTTGTAGACTAGGTTACGTAGGCCACATACGCCCAGGTAGTCTACGAATACGACAGGTGTCATCCACTGATGTTGGTTTACGTAGCACTATCCAACTACAAGCCTCGACGGCCTAAAGCTCACCAACGCGAAGGGTGACTTCAGGTTCCGAACATGTCGCCGCCTCTACTGAAAGACAATTTGTTGACGAAATGACCGAGGCATCCACGATTTCCAACAGCTGTACTATACGGCTTGAGCACCGCCTATAGAGGCGCCACTGATAGCCACCTAGCGGCCGCCGCCGACAGTACGTGCGGGAAGCCGAGCAGACGACAGCGCTTTGCTGAGCTTTGCTGTGAGGAGATGAATGAAGTTCGCGGCTGCTATTTCCCCTTCGCGCGGGTGCCAGAAAACTAATTCTGCACTGGCAGCTGCAGGAAAGGCGTGGGCCTCTAGGAAAGTGGACTTGTGCACGATGTTTTTCACGAACGAGCGCTTAATTAATCGCACGTCGCCGATTTCGAACGACGGCATGAAATGCTGGCGCCGACGGTTCGTGCGCGACAGAGCGCGCGCATTGAAAAAACAAGTATAAAAAGGCACCGGGAGCGCGCCCGCGCGCCTCCTACCCTCTCCGCAGAAGACGCCACCGACACAGCCAACGAACGCGAAAGATCGGGATATTCGAGAAAGCAAAGCCTAAGCAAAGCCGAGCCAGCGGCGCCGTCTGATTCCTCAGACGAATCGGTGAGAGGATCTCGCCCTTTCCCTAGCTTTTGCTGTGCTACGCACAGACGAATCATACGCACCTTTCCGAAGCCAGGCGCGAGCCGATACAGGCAATGCAAGCGCAGCAAGCGCGCGGGGGCGGGGGCAGAGTCAGTCAGTGAGGAGTTAGTCGGCGTAGAAGTTATGTCGTTCTAGTGATAGCATCGTTCGCTCGATCGCAGAAGACGTGTTGTTTGATGATCTAGTGGTGTGAGTTAAGTATCAAGAGATGACGGTGACAAGTTTTGAAGAGGGTCGCCGAGAAGACATGTGAGGACCGACTGCGGAGGAGAACGAACGTCCGCGTGGAGTGAATCGTCATGCCGGTGAATATCAAAGGTGCGTCGCGCAGACCAGCGTAACAAGATCCAGTTATGAGGTGCAGCTCGTGGTGAACATCCGCTTTGTTTTGTTTACCAAGGTGACGTCTCAATCACTTCTTGATCTTTCTGAAGTCAACCATTACTGCATTTCTGTTTCTGTAAATAATAAATAGAGACCTTAGCTTGTAATAGCGCGGTACATGTACCGCGCTAGTACAAGCTAAGTTCATGGATGACCAACTCGCCCGAACTACAACACTTCTGAAATATAGAACATTTGAACGAAGTGCCCTGCACGGCGGTCGAACCGAACCAACGCTTGCTCAGGCTGATAACTTTAGTGTCAACATGATCGAGTGCATCCAGCGAGCTCCGACATGGCAGAACGAAATCATTAGAACAAGAAGCGACGTGTTAACCCGCAGAATGACGAAGCGGCTCGTCTTTGCCAACCAACAGCGGCGATCCATTGCTTCCGTCGCTCTTGCTCAGGAGGCCTTGCGGTAAGTCAGTAAAACCGTGTTCCGGGCGCGTTTTACAGCGAAAGCTGTTATGAGATCATTTCACCGGCCGTTTTTGGTGCCGTAGTTGTCCGCCGCCGCCGCATCCGCCGCCGCCGCCGGTGTCCGTAACCACTATCGCTCGAAATAAGAAAAAAAAAAAAACGAAATAAGAAAAAAAATTCCAAGATGGAACGAGGTTCGAACCTGGGCCCTCTGCGTGGGAGCCCAGTATTCAACCTCTGAGCCATGTTGGTTTCTTTTTCTTTATTGCCAATGCTGGTGCTTGAAACTGCTTTGCAAAAAGGTACTATACAAGCTTTATGTCAGCAAGGAACCACATTAACATATGCAATATAGCGTGGTAGAAGATTAAAATAAACACCAAGCGTCGCACAACGCGAATTCTGTAATCAGGCGTCACACAATGCGAATTGTGTAACGAGAAGGTTGTTGAATGCTTCCAACCCTTACAAAGGAATCTGCCATAATTCTTCATCGTCATCAGGCACAGCATCAACAAAGTGCGCATAATGCCTTGCATGCGCTTAGCAGGTACCATGGCTCTACGTAGAATGACGAAAAATGGCATAATGCCTGCTTTCCTACTTCTCAAAAATTACAATGATTTATAGTAGAGCTGTGCGAATAGCAAAATTTTGGGTGCGAAGCGAATTCGAATAATAAAGATTGAGTGCGAATCGAATCGAATAATTTCGAATAATCTTCGAATATTTCTCAAACATTTTTCGAATAATTCGAAGTGAAATTACAGAAAAAGTTGCAGAGAATCCCTAAGTATGTTCTTGTGAGATCGCAACGTGAAAGTGTTTATTTTCGCTAGCTTGATGAAGCGCTGGTGGGGTCATATTTCATAGTTGTCTTTCTTATAAAGAGTGAGGCAATGTAGAAGCCGAATTGTATTTATGTACATGATTTGGTGCAACCAAAATGTTGCCGACAACACTTTACACGTGATAGGCAGATATGCCATTTCCTCAGCCACTCCCTCTTTCAACTGCTGTGGAAGGCCAACTGATGTGGCGGTCAAGGGTGTGCTCCCTTCAAGTCCGGAGTTCCAAAGCTGCCTCGTAGACGTCGATATATAAGAACATCTGAAATTTTAGATGCTAAAAAGCTTCGGCGTCCGATTTTTCAGACTTCCTGCCCAAATTTCAGGTCCAAAACAGCATTAATTGAGCCCCCTCTCTGCCACATCTTTCATCTCCATATTGGAACCAGCGTTTTTCTTGAGTTAATACATTTGCGACCGTAGCAGAGCTTGAAAAGGCAGCTTTGCCGCAATACGGGGGTGTAATGAGGTGAAGCATATTGAACATCTAGGGACCACTTTCAAACGGACGTTGACTGTCTCTTGGCCAAGTTTCGACCGTAACGGACTTGAAAGGTAGCTTGCCGCAATACGAGGGTGTGAGTAGTGAAGCATATTAAAAATCTAGGGACCACTTCCAATCAGACGTTGACTGTCTCTTGCCTAATTCGACCGTAACCGAGCTTGAAAGGCAGCTTTGCCGCAATATTGGAGTGTGATGAGGTGAAGCATATTGAAAATCTAGGGACCATTTTCAACCGGACTGTCTCTTGGCTAAGTTCGACCGTAACGGAGCTTGAAAGGCAGCTTTGCCGCAATACGAGTGTGTAATGAGGTGAAGCATATTGAAAATCTGAAGGGGTCACTTTCAACCGGACTTTGACTGCATTTGTCTTTGGGAAGTTCGAATAGTTCGAATAGTAAAATTTCAGTGCGAATCGAATCGAATAGCAAACACTATTCGAAAAATATTCGAAATTTCGAATATTCGCACACCCCTAATTTATAGCATAGTGGGTTCCTTGCAAGTGCACTTGTATTAATTGCCAAGGAAGCCCATAAGCGCATGATCCATTTCCACGGGGTCTCAATAAAGTTCTTCGCTTCCCCCCCCCCCCCCTCCCACCTCTATCTCCCACGTCAACGTATGTTATACAGCATGGCGGGAGAGGGACATCACCGGGCGTCACCTAATGCAAACTACATAACTGGTGGGCCGTTTAAAGCTTCCAACCCATTACAAAGGGTTGAGCCATAATTCTTCATCGTCATCAGTCGTCGCGTCAACAAAGTGCACATAATGCTTACAGACGTGTAGCTGGTGCCTCGCTTCTCCGTAGAATGACGGATAATGGCTTAGTATGCTTCCGAACTTCACAAAAATTGTGATTTATGGCGCAGTGGGTACCTTGCTAGTGTACTTGTATTGGTACCCCAAGAGAGCATACAACGGTGCTTTAGAAACGCCGCTCTTCCAGCTTTCGCTGTGACTGTGCTGCGGTTTCAGCGCGGGCCTGGCGTTTTTTGTAGGTGTTTGAGCACTCCACTCCACAGCAATTGTTATTCGACATCCCTTGAAGGTTCGGCCACCACAGATACGACGAACGTTGCTTATTTCACTACGGAAACGAACAACGCGGAAACACACGTACAACGACGTGGAAACCACGGCGGCCGTCTGCTTGCTTTCCCGAGAGCAATGATTGAGTTCGCCGCCTGTGGCGCTTCCGCCGGCCGGGCGCACTAGGCGTACCTCATACTTCACTACACATGGACCCCTCGTCACCGCGATCACGACCGGATCCGATAACAAGTCATTACCAGTGCTGGTGCTCACTGACCACGGTGACGTTGACCTTGTTCAAGAACAGTCAAGAAACCTCTTCCAAACGTGCAGACGGGTTCGTGAAACGTACGTGCGTTCTCCATCATAACGGACAAGTGTAAGCACTACATATCTGCTTAGCACTTCTGGTTGGTAATACCCACAATGCCTTTTGCAGCATTACCCAACTGTAAACAACTGGTTATATAACACATATGCGGCTCTTCAACATTTATGTGTGCGTATAAAATCTATACAAATCCTTAGCGTCACTTTGTAACGTTTTGCTCAGTAAGAAGATTCCGCCACAGTCCCCCTCCTGCCGCATGCTTCGCAAAACATCGACTCCCACGATATGTGGGAACTGCCGAATTTTTTTACGTAAGGCGTCCTTCACCTTGGGACAACTGCACGCTTCACAGTCCCAGAGATGCTCTAGTAGGCAAAGTTCGCCAACATTGCTTCTCGCGCCGTCTGAATCGTCCACACGTCACCATCCTGCAGCGGCTTCAGGCGCTTGTTGAGGCAGGAAAGAAATACGACGTCGTAAATGTTCCAAATGTGCTGTCTCTGCGAGACTTTACGGCAGAGATATGCAAATGGAAGAATCAAGAAAATGTGGGTAAAGTTCTAAAACACGACGTGGGTATCAGGAATATGATACATTGCAGAACAATACCGCAAACTTTAGTATCGATGTCTTCAGTTACATTCGGAACAATGTCCTCGCTCACGATGAAACCTTTCGTGTACAACATGAACTCGCCAGTTACACTTTCTTTCCAATGTTTACAAGCTGAAAGGCTGTCGTAGAGCACGTTGAACCCTCTGTGCACTAAATGTGGCTTTATTTCACGTTAGTGGGACGAGCATTGCTACATGCGATCACTTTGAAAAATGCACTACCACATTGGACGGGATGTTCAGCGTGGCTC
Organism: Rhipicephalus sanguineus; assembly: GCF_013339695.2. Lineage (NCBI taxonomy): Eukaryota > Metazoa > Arthropoda > Arachnida > Ixodida > Ixodidae > Rhipicephalus > Rhipicephalus sanguineus. The sequence continues at coordinate 150,089,291 of NC_051180.1, forward strand.
GTTCCGAGAGCAGTGACGAAATAGCGCTCCAAAACAACTCGACCGGCGAAATACCCAGAACATTGTTCGCGAAACTGAGTTTTTCCCAGCCCGAATAGCCCGAAAATATAGAATATAAACACCAACGCGGTACACCTTACCGACCTTTGAGGCATAGCATTCTCAGTGAACCAGAACTTTCCTGGCCGAGGTTGCGTGGTGTTGCTGTTGTGTTCGAAAATTTCTCAAAGTTGACCATTGGATTACGGGCTGCATGACCAGAATGATCCTCGGCCCTAGCGCAGAAACCCGATAGTATTACAATTCTGAAACAAGCTTTTTGTTTGATCGCTTCACTTTTATTACATGCAGAGATGTTTTCAAAACTATAATACATTTTAGTATTTATAACATCCGTATAAATTGTTAGGATACATAATTTCACTGGGAGCTATAGGCATGTGAGAACACCGTATCTAATTAGATTATGGTTCACGTGCACTGTAGTTCAAGACACATACAGTAATCGACAGAAAAGACTATACACGACCCGGTATTGTCGTCTTTTATGCCCACGCCGGCAAGTGTTTTGCGCTACTGAGCACATCGCGACATACTAACTGGCCCAGCACTATATCCTTTCGATCTTCTAACGTGCAGAACGTCACGAAAGCCTGTACAATCTATACAGGCTTCTCAGCTTTCATAGTATGTGGAAAGCGGGGAAGAGGTCACAGTTGCACATACGCTTCCGTCGTTCCGACGCCGACCCACCTTAAAACGATATACTTGCCGTTGCACTATTCGCGGCAAGGATATATCAAGTGGTCATCTATCGGAGTCGTCTGGCTGACGCGTAGCCCTCTCCTCGAAGTGCGCTCCTCGTAGGCTGACGAAGCGCGCACCTGGTAGGTTTGGCGGCCAGCGCACATTAAAACGCCACGAAGGCGTTGTTGTGAAAATAATATTTCAGGTTCTGCGCTGAAAGTAATGAGGCAAGTCGTGGCCGTGTGTCACCGCACTTTATTAGGTAACCGGGTGTCACGAGCGACAGGAGACGACGCCCTGTGCGTGTCTTGCACCTTGGCGCGAAGAAAAGGAAGAAGACGCTGAGATCGCGCTCTCTCTGGCCACTTCGAAGAATAAGGAAAAAGGGCAGGCACTCCCTGCCTGGTCTCCAATGTGTTTCGATGTCTCTTACACCGCCTCGGAACCCACATAGAGACCGACTACCGCAAGGGCAATCACACCGGGAGTGCGGTGAAGTGGAGTATCCTTCAGCTTCACAGTGCAATGAGCTCTGTTGATTTCGCATAGGAAACTCAAGTGTACATGCTTGAGCATGTACACTTGACTTTCGTCCCGGTTTCGGCGCTGCTACAGCATTGGGAACGTTGGAACAGCGTTGTATGGTGACGTTTCACGTTATTCAGCTGAAGACTCTTAAGACTTTAGGCATCATCAAGAAAACACACAACAGCGACGCAATGTGCAAACCGAGAGTGTTCTCATGAGACAATGCCTTTACAGAGTCATCTCCTTTACATTTATTTTTTCCAGCTAGCGCTTACCACTAGCAACACCACGGGGCATAAGTGCCAAAGGTAACCCGCTTAGAACTCACACTACAATCATTACAAGGCACATTTCATAAAGACAAGTCCCCCAATAGAACGTCAGCCAGCCAGTATGAGTCACATTTTCCTACTCTTTCAATACATCCTTACTTTGTGTCTCTACAACCGTCAGAAATATTGTTTGACTTTTTTTTAAATTTTTTTGTAAATACTACAATCCCTGTTTGGGATTTTCGTAAGGTGGGAAGTTGAACAATACATGATATGGTACGACGAGATTCATGAAACAGGTGGTAGGTGCAACCGGGTCACATATTTCGCGCGACCGAAAACAGAAATGGGTTGATAAGAAAGGAAACGCAGTTACACATCTGTACATATACGTTCACATGCATATAAAGTATAATACATAGCAATTCTCAATTTAATTACATCCACATAGCACAAAATAGGAAATGTAAGTAAAATAAATAATAAGTAAATCACAAGGCAAAATACACACATAGGCGCTTGAATATTAAAATGTATCGTCGAACTAAATACACATGAAGCAGGTTCACAAATTGAAGTAAAACTTTGCAACGAAGGCTGATACACTTGTTCATTTGTTAGTAAATTCCAGTCATTCACCGTCCTTGGAAAAGAAGAGTATTTATATGAGTTATTTCGTGTGTGATGCGGCGTTAGCGTTCTATCATGCCGTTGTATTGTGCTGTATCTTGAGGTGAGTGGCGTAACGGAAATGCGGCGACCTTAACATTCCCCATTAATATTTGGTAGAGAAACTTCAAACGTGAAGGACGGTTTCTAGTGGAGAGAGGCTGCAGACCAGCTCTGATTAACAGGTCACTTACTGAAGTATGGTCGTAACGATTATATATAAAGCAAACTGCTCTTTTTTGAATCATTTCTAATTTATCAATATTCGTTTTAGTATATGGGTCCCAGATAGCGGCAGCATAGTCTAACCTGGGCAGAATAACAGATTTATATGCAAAAAGACGCACAGTGGGGGTGGATAGTTTCAGTGCTCTGCGAAGAAAAAATTGTTTACGTTGTGCGTGAGCTATGACTTGGTCGATGTGTTTATTCCACCGGAGATCACTCGTTAGCAAAGTCCTAAGTATTTGTATTCGGTTACCTCGGTAAGGTAATTGTTGTTGTAGCCGTAATAATAGTTAGAGACGTTTTCTTGTGAGTATTTTCATTGCTACTGTTTTTTCAAGATTAAGACACATCTGCCAACTCTCGCACCATGACACAACCTTTTCAAAAGCTTGATTTAGAAGCAGTTGGTCAATCGGGTTTTAATCTCACGGTACAGAATGCAGTCATCGGCGTAAAGTTGTTTTTTACCGGGATGCCATCAACTATGTCATTTATAAAAATGAGGAAGAAAAGTGGTCCAAGGACTGAACCCTGCGGGACACCAGAAGACACGGAAACTCTACCTGAACAATGTGGGTTAAAAGAAACAATTTGTTGCCGACCAGTTATATATGATGAAATCCAAGATAATAGTTTAGGGTTTTGAAGTACTGAATTTAATTTATACAGTAGTTTGTTATGAGAAACCATGTCGAAGGCTTTACGAAAGTCTAGAAAGATAGCGTCAGTTTGATTGCCGTTGTTAATAGATACTGCAAATCATGTATAGTTTCTACTAATTGAGTTTGTGTAGAAAAGCCCCTGCGAAAGCCATGTTGTCCTTTGGTGAAGAAGTTTTGTTCCACGAGAAATTCTGAAATGTGTTTGTCTATTATATGTTCCATCAGCTTGCAAGACGTTGAGATTAATGATATGGGACGGTAATTTTTAACGGAGCTTTTGTTCCCACTTTTGTGTAGTGGTATAATGTTCGTTATTTTCCAATCTTTAGGAACCTCGCCCTCCTCTAAGGGTTCCGAAAACAATACGTGAAGGTACTTTGCCATCCACTCCGCATACCGCTTTAAAAATTCATTTGGGATGTCGTCAGGACCACAGGATTTCTTTATGTCTATTTTTAAGAGCATGTTGAGTATTCCCCGTTCGCTAATGACGACGTCTGGAATTGGCGGAAGAGAAAGACTGAAGTCAGGGAGTAACTTGTTGTCTTCGGTGAAAACAGATTGAAAATGCTTGTTGAACGAGTTCGCCATCTTGGAGCTGTCGTGAGTAATGGAGCCTTCAATTTCAAAAGCCGTGGAAGAACGTGATGAAGGGGAAATCAATCTCCGGAATTTTTCTGGGGACGTCGTGATGAAGTGCGGTAGTTGTACACTGTGGTAGTTTTGCTTATCCTTCGAAACTTCACCCAGTAGTTTAACAGTTAAAAGAGATATTTCTTGTCTTTCAGATTCTGTTGGAGATCCCTTCTTCTTTAATCTTTTAAGCTTTCTTTTGAGGTGCAGGGTAGGCCGTGTAATCCAGGGGTTTTTATGTTTTGGTTTCTTGGCAATGCCTGGCACAAAACGGTCCATGCATTCAATGATAATACTTTTTAAGCGGTCCCAGAGAATGTTTACGCTAGCATCACTGCTTGCAAACGTGTCAAAATGAAAAGACAACATATCTAATATAGAAACATCGTCTGCCCTGGATATGTTTGGAAAATGACGAATTGTTCGATGTGCGTTATTAGATACAGCAGTGAGTGTTAGTAATACCATTTCATGATCGGAGATGCCAGGATGAATTTCGCATGTAACACGAGATGTAGGAAAGCCACGAATGAAAAACAAGTGAAGTATAGATTTAGTTTGGCCTTGTATTCTAGTGAAGTCGTCAACAATTTGTAATAAATCGAAAGCAAATACCAAGTCTATAATCGCTTAACCTACTTTGTCATTTTGCTTCTTGACAGTCAACAAGTTCCAATCAATGTTTGGTGCGTTAAAGTCACCGCCTAAATAACTCGATCTTCTTGTTTTACGTGAATGGTCATATATCTTTGTAATTCAACGAGATCAAAGGGTTCCGAGGAGGGTGGCCTGTAAAAAACGCCGATAACGTACTTAGCGTTTCCGTGGTAGATTTGCAGAAGAGAGCTTCGACGTTACGTACATCAGGCATTCTAATAATGTTCAAGGAATTTTTGAAGAGGCTGCCAACTCCTCCTCCTCTTGCTCCTCGATCCTTCCTAAACACACTGAAACCAGCTGGTACAAATTCAGTATCTAAGATCGAATCATTTAGTCATGTTTCGGTTAATAGAAGAATGCTGGGATCATGAACAAGTATAATACCTTCCAGCTCGGTACTTTTGTTTACTATACTTCTGCAATTCATGTTTAAAATTCGCATGGATTGGCAAGGGCGCGATTCCGATCATTTGCTAGGTGCTTTATTTATTTGACAGCGTTGTTTTCTTTCGTCATTCCATGTGTAAAGAGTACCATCGACACAAAGTTTGTCATCAACGAGTTTAACTTTGGCACCCCTTGCTCTGTCTTCTGATGCACTTTCCCAGAGACATTTTCGCACCTCACGCACACGCTTCGAGAAATCCTGAGCAAGAGAGAGGGATGTCCCTTTTAGCTTATAGGATTTTCTAAGAATGATTTACGTTTCACAATAATTCAAGGATTTAAGGGTTACAGGGCGAGTTTTTTCACCTTTAAAGCCGAGCCTATGAATTCTTTCTATAGCGGGAATTGGTACTGGCAGTTTTTCCAGGAAGACACCCTCTACGACTTTCTTTTCTAGCTCTTCAGTGGATTCTACCAAGGTCTCATCTAAGCCATAAATTATTAAGTTATTTCTACGACTTCTGTTCTCCAGGTCATCTATTTTTTCAATGGCTGAGGCTAATGCAGCAGCCTGATGTGAAATAACCTTCTCCATGTACTTGAGTTGTTAATTTCTTGAGGCTTGAAAGCTGCTGTTCAATCACATTGATCCTTTCAGTTAGGGTAGTAATCTTGCTCTCTAATTTCTTTTGATGGGCTTCAATATTTTCTACGGTAGCACTAATTTTATTTTGGCCGGGTAATAGCTGCGTAAGCAGATCCTTTTCAGAGGGACCTCGATTCGACTCGATATCACCACATACCAACAAGCTTGTGACACGGAAGGAAGGCGCACAAAAATATCTTTAAAAAAATGTGAGCAGGGCAGCAGCAATAAGAACCGGTCGTCACTACGGTAGGAGTAAGCTGATAAGTAATCACCAACCTGTATTACAAAGCAGAAAGGGTTGCTGAGCATTCCGTCCGGTTTGCTGCTGCATGGCCCACTGGTGAACAACGTTGGGGCAAAGCATTTTATAAGGGCTTGAGTGTCCACGTGACATGACGCCGCTGAAGGTCGATGCCAGGAAGGTGGCGAGAAAAATGCTAGCACAGCTTCAGGAACACAATTATGACTTCATTTCGCTGCGAATATTGTAAGTCTGGGTCCGTAATTTGGTGCTAAGAAGTTGGGCAGCAAACTACCTTGTAGATTAAGGGGGTAACAGCGCGAACACACCCACAGAGAGACGACACGGACACAAAAGCGCTGACTGACAATGGTTTAATGGCAGACGACACACCTTATATACGCCAGTGAAGCATGTAAAAGAAAAAAATAGAGGGATGGATTAGAAAGATTAACAACGCGCAGCGCCAATAACGCAAAACAGCCAACCAAAGAAAACTGCAGGAAAACCTGACCTAAAACCCGACAGCCGCATCTAGAAGATAAAACTCACAGTCAAGGAGGGCAAGAGATGGGGCGCTAACGCACTTGTTATCAAGTTTCTTAATATGATAGGCTTCTAAACTGACACGTGCCGTCTTGTCTTCGCTCCTACCAAGAATCATGGTCCCTTCAAATCGGACCCCACATCCTGTGCATTTAATGACATGCGCAACTAAATGTGCGCATTAATCATCTAGCTTTTTTAATTTTTGTGCGTGTTCCCCCAAAACGGTCGTTGACACAGCGCCCAGTTTCGCCAAAGTAGAACATCCCAAATGACATGGGAATGCAATAGACCACTCCAGTGGAACACTTGACGAACGGCGTTTGGTGGTTCTTCTGGCAACCACGTTTGCTGGCGTTGCAAATACGTGGGCACAGCTTCCTCAGCCTAATGGGGGCAGAGAAACAAATTGAGACCCCGTGCCTACTTGCCACCTTCTTTATATTGTGGGAAAGCTTGTGAATATATGGTACAACCTCAGGCCTAAGGGCCTTCCGGTGGTCATCAGCCGTTGTACGTCCCGTTCCACGTTCCAACGTTTCAAGGATGGTCTCAGAAACAGCAGTCAAGACCGAGTTGGGGAACCCTGCAGCCAACGACGGCGTACCTTATTGTCGAAACTAGGCATCATTTGATGCGGGCACGATTTTTTGAGAGCCGAACATCAACGCTGTAGCTCTCTAAATCGTCTTAGAATGTGCCGAACCAAGGGCAGCAATCCCTTCTTATCCCTCGGGTGGTAGCCCCAGCAAGCGTGTCCATCGCAGAACTTACTTAAAGGTGTAAAAACTGTAAAACCGAACGTTCCGGGAGTTCATGGGCAAAACGGAACCCAAGTCCTTGTGCACTAAAAACGGATAAAACTTCACTTACTGTAGCGGGGTAGGTGAAGGCTGGCTGTTTCTTTACAACCACTAATAAATCGTCAATATACCTCAAAATTCTTAAAACCGGCCCTCCATTAAAAACCTGTTCTAGAGTCTTGTCAACCTTAGCAAGAAAGGGCATGACTTTCCAAGGGCTCGTTTATCTTTGTTAGACACAATATTAATGAGAACTAACAGACAATAACGCCACGGAAAGTATAGGGGTGTTATCTGTAGTATTTAGAACATAAATGTGAAGAAAGTAAAGTGGACGAAAAGATGACTTGCCGCCGGCAGGGACCAAACCTGCGACCTTCGAATAACGCGTCTGATGCTCTACCACTGAGCTACGGCGGCGGTCATCCCTTCGTCCACTTTTTGGGGTATATATGTTGATTTAAACGTAGGAGTGTTAGTCAGCGCCAATCGCAGCCATGGCGGTGAGTGTGGAACACTCTTTTTTTGCCTGGTGGCGTCACGTAGCACGTGATCTTTTTACGAGCTGCAGCTGACCAATAATCCCTCGCATACTACCTGAAGGCATTAAAAGTCTGCCAGGACGAGACCCTCGCTATGAATGAAGGAAAGGAGATGATTTTCTAAGGGCTCGTTTATCTTTGTTAGACACAATATTAATGAGAACTAACAGACAATAACGCCACAGAAAGTATAGGGGTGTTATCTGTAGTATTTAGAACATAAATGTGAAGAAGGTAAAGTGGACGAAAAGATGACTTGCCGCCGGCAGGGACCGAACCTGCGACCTTCGGATAACGCGTCCGATGCTCTACCACTGAGCTACGGCGGCGGTCATCCTCCCGTCCACTTTTTGGGGTATATATGTTGATTTAAACGTAGGAGTGTTAGTCAGCGCCAATCGCAGCCATGGCGGTGAGTGTGGAACACTCTTTTTTTGCCTGGTGGCGTCACGTAGCACGTGATCTTTTTACGAGCTGGCAGCTGACCAATAATCCCTCGCATACTACCTGAAGGCATTAAGTCTGCCAGGACGAGACCCTCGCTATGAATGAAGGAAAGGAGATGATTTTCTAAGGGCTCGTTTATCTTTGTTAGAAACAATATTAATGAGAACATCGCGAGCCATTCAGGATCAGCTTTTAAACACACAAGACGCAACCAGTGCTGAAACAGACGGGGTCCCAATTTGTTTCTCTGCCCCCAATAAGCTGGGAAAGCTGTTCCCACGTATTTGCAACACTAGCAAACGTGGTTTCCAGAAGAACCACCAAACGCCGTTCGTCAAGTGTTCCACATGAGGGGTCTATTGCATTCCCATGTCATGTGGGATGTTCTACGTTGGCGAAACTGGGCGCTGTCAACGACCGTTTGGGGAACACGCACAAAAATTGAAAAAGCTAGGATAAGTACTCACATTTAGCTGGGCATGTCATTAAATGCACAGGATGCGTGGCCCGATTTGAAGGGACCATGATTCTTGGTAGGAGCGAAGACAAGACTGCACGTGTCAGTTTAGAACCCTATCACATTAAGAAACTTGATAACAAGTGTGTTAGCGCCCCATCTCTTGCGCTCCTTGGCTGTGAGTTTTATCTTCTAGAGTGGCTGTCGTCTTAGGTCACGTTTTCCTGCGGTTTTCTTTGGTTGGCTGTTTAGCGTTGTTGACGCTGCGCGTTGTTAATGTTTGTTCTCCATCCCTCTATTTCTTTTTCTTTTTCATGCTTCACTTTGGCGTATATAAGGTGTATCAGTCTGCCACTAAAAGCAGTTGCCAGTCAGCGCTTTCGTGTCCGTGTCGTCTCTCTTGTGGGTGTGTTCGCGCTGTTACCCCCTTAATCTACAATATGAACCAACTCGCCCAAGAAGTAGTATTGATGAAACTACCTTGTGCATCCCGGCAACTTTACTACGATATTTTTCCGTGGGTTTACGTGCCATCACCACGGTATGATTCTGATTACAGCGATATTTTAAGTGTAACGCAAACGCATATTCAACGTCTCTTTAGAATACACTAATTAAATCTTTCAGGTTACAGCAGAGAATGAGCGTGAAAAAAAATATTGGCCAAAGGTTCATGCGGCCACAACCACGCTTCAGCGGAGCGTCCCCTTGCCTTCGCCGCCGATCAGAAACTGCAAGCGTTTGATCCTGGCTATTTATTTTGGTCGTCGAAAGTTTCAGGTTGCCAGGATTAAAGCATAGGGTGGGAAGAAAGGTTGAGGAAAGGTTTACGAGCGTGAGCACACGTTAGCGCGGTAATTGCTTTGCAGCCGCTAATTGAGCCATGCACGCCGCCACGGCTGGGAGCCGAATCGCCCTGGGGCATGGCCCAACGACGCCGAATGTGAGAAAGCCGCAGTGCTGACACGGAGCTGCCATTAGCAACAGGGTCAGGTCATCGCAGCTTTAGTGACTACATGTCGCAACGACTTTCATTCGTGTTTTGATATTTGCGAGGCGCGTGCGATATATTGATCTGCAACCTCTATGTGTAGCGATAAATCTGCGCCGTTTCAGATGAAAAGTTTTACTCAGGTATACATCGAAGAAAAGAACTGAAGTACATTCGCCTTAAAAGCACGGACTTTCATAATTACGTGAGATTAAGCTAACAGACAACGGTTTCGATATATCCTATAAATAGCACATAAAGTTCATAACTTCATAAAACGATTTTACCTTTTCGGATTTCGCAGTCGGCACTTTTACACGGCGCCCCTTTAAAGCTGACTGAAATCCTTGCTTTTTGCAAATCACGCACGTGCGATGAAACTATACCCTAGCCAAAAATGCCAATAGGATTCCTATTGGTCCAATAGGAAATCACTATTGGTTTCTATAGGAATCTATTGGAGCTGTATTGGTTGATAAGACTTCTATGGGTCCCAATAGACACCACAGCCACACCATTGGTGTCTTATTAGACCAATAGAGTTGTATTGGTCAAATAGGGGCTGCCTTTTGGGTCTTATTGGACCAATAGGAGTTGTATTGGTCAAATCGGTGCTGCCTATCGGTTGACTTATTGGGCCATAGGAGTTGTATAGGTCAAATAAGTACTCCTATGGTTTCTTAATGTACTAACAGAAGATGTATAAGGCCAAAGAGTTTTTATTGTTCAAACAGCTACCGCCTATTGGTAGCTGTTTATAACATCTTATGACTGATTGAGCGCGTCGGACCGATCCCGATCAAATTTCTTGATCTGATTGGCTTATTAACGCAAGCTCAGACGGGATCAATTCACTTTTGATAAGTCTGATCCCGATTGAGCTAACTGCACACGTGAGACACCGTGTGCAGTTAGCAACTCACGCGACTAAAAGAGTTATAAAAAGGCTGCGTGTCGACCACGGCGGTACGGTGTCTCCGTACATGCCGTGCGGAAACGGGCAATAGTAAAACAGCTAAGGAGAACTTGCAAAGGAATCGACAACACGACACCACAGAATAATAATAAAGAACCGCATGAGATCACAACCGGCATAGAACCAGCCAGGTGACGAACAAAAAAAAAAAGTGAGACGTGCGCGGCGTGGCGACGTGCATGTGGTGAACATTTTTTTTTACACGTTCCTTGGTTAAGCAGGCTAAGCCATGTGCTAAGCGTTAAGATAGCTTTGGATATATGTAAAGTTTATAACTATTTATGCTAAGCAATATAAGTAGTGCTGTAAAGATACAGGAGAAAGAATTGTGGGATCTGCAAACGCGACCGACCGTGCGTTTGGCGCGCCATCCGCGCTCGGCCGATACGAAGAAAGCCCAGCCTGCGGCCAAGCTAAGCCAAAACGTTGTGTCTGTCGCCATAGCGCGCGCTTGTGTGATCTCGATGCTTCACGTAAGCCTGCTTACACGAGTTGCTTTAGTGTGCTTCCGCGACGATAACGTGAAGACTGTGTCAGCGTGCACCAGATGGAGACGTTCTGAGCCATAAATGTCTTGGATTTCGACCGATTCGACCGATTTCGACTCTCCAAGCGGCACCAAGAATAATGGCAAACGAGCAACAAGGCCCATGTGCTCCGATTGTTTGGTGAGTTGAGTGGGCATGGTAGTTACTCCTATTAGTATTTATTTGATATCACCTTTTTTTTTGTATTCAAACTTGGGACGAAGCTGAAGGTCGGGAAAAACAAGTCCCTCGTCCTTTGTCTACGGTATGATGACAGCGAGACCAGCAACGCCTCGATTGCAAGTCCACACGCTCTCAGAAGTTGAATGATTGAGCGCATATATTTTGCAGTTTGTTTTTGGTTTGTCAGTATGCAAAAAAACGTAGCATAGATTAGAGGTAAAGGACAGGCGCCCTGCTCGTGAGTGTAGTTGGAGTCTCGCAAGCCCTTTGTAAGTATTTAAACGTGCGTGTTAAGCCGAAAACGCGTTTATCGCTCATAGTAAAACGATCTTGTTGATGCTTGTGTGTTGTAGTGCGCGCCAATCGGCTTATCATCACTTGTTCGACATAATGTCACAAGAACACAGAAGGCCACATGATTTCATATACAAAATGTGCATAGCATAGTACTGCACTGGTGCGATTTTTATTTCATATTTTTTTATTTTTACATACTGCAGCCCAATAGGGCTATCGCAGGAGTGGGTTTATAATGTGTTGGTTAATTGCATAAGCACGTAACAGCAGACGTGTGTTATATCAACTCATTGCAGCCTGACTGCTGTGTGGACTTGCAACGATATGGAATCTTAGGCGGCCTTACTACTGTCTTACATATTACCGTTGCCTCATCGTGAATCTACCCTAGTTAATTTATTTCATGCCATCTTAAGTTGAGATTTAGTGGCAATGCTCTAGTATGATAGTCGCACCACCACCGTGAAAAAGAGCACGTCACGATAGTAAGTGATTATTGAGTTTGCTGTAATTTAAGGACGAGTTGCAGTTCATTCTTGGGTAGCTCAAAAAACACAGGACGCAAGCGTGGTAAAACGGGATAAGGTGCTGCTTAATTTTAAAAAAATTTTGTCCCTTCTTTCCTTCCTTTTTGCCGCAAAATTTTGCCGATCTACTGTTTTCTTCCACGCAATAAGCCACAGTTGGGTGGTAATATTTCACTCAGTTTTTTGCTATAGTTCAGCTCCTGCAACATTGTAACATGTGCAGTGAATTAAGGTCTAGATAATTCTCACTGTGCCGTCTACTTTCAGATACATTGCTTGAAGGTAAACTTTAATTAAACATGTGTTACTGTTT